>NC_034592.1:68031684-68053112 GCF_900095145.1 Mus pahari | reverse complement strand
TGGGAATCTTTCGGGATAGCATTTGAAATGTAAATAAAGAAAATAATAAAAAATAAAAAAAAAATAAAAAAAAGAAAGGATATTGGGTGTCATTTCCCCCTGATTTTTGCAATTGTTTAGAAAATATTAAATTAATATTTCCATATGCAATATCAATGGAACACTGTCACTGTTATAATGTCACAATAGCCACATGCTCTTAAATTTTCCCTTCTAATCTATGGCTGAGAGTAACCAAGATTATGCACAGATGGCACATACTATATGCACAGAATCCTGACCTATATCCTGAGAATTTTTATTACAGTCATTTTGAAAAAGATTAATGATACTCTTATGAAGATAGACAGCTTTTTCAAAGGATTTACAATGAAAAAGTAGCACTTCATATGTTATCTTTCTGTTTTAAAATATATTAAAAATTAACTTGAAACATAAGTGTTTGGAAGTATAATGTCATATATGTTTAATGTACCTACAACTAAGGTATATATTATCTTCACTTTGTAATCTAACTAAATTGTACAAGAATGGTAGTTTTATTGTTTGTTTGCAATTTAGAGGCTTAGTGTTATTTTATTCTCTGAATTGCTATTCAATTTTTATATACCCCTTGATTTTCGCATGGCTGATCTTACGCATTTTCCCTTTTCTTTATTCTTCAATTTGTATTAAAATATGACAAAGGATTATCTTTACATATGTTTTTATGGAATAAGACTATAAAAGAAATACTAAGTTTAAGCTGCTAATATATATGAAGTCTTACTATGTGGGCAACATCTTAAATGTCCATAAATCAGAGTGCTCAGCTGACCTTATGATTATATATGATGTCAGTGTGAAAATGGTAACACATCTTCCTGAAGGGGCTTCCACAAATTATGCTTTACAAATTATATGATGTTACAAATGCATTCCAGAGCATGTTATAACAAAAAGACTATAATATAAACAATATAGAATGTAAAGGGACCTAGCATGACCACACTCCGGAAGACCCCACAAGCAGCTGAAAGAGACAGAGGCAGATACCTGCACCCAACCAATGGACAGAAGCAGCTAAAAACCTGTTGTTGAATTAGGGAAAGACTGAAAGAAGCTGAGGAGAAGGGTGACCCTGTAGGAGGACCAGCAGTCTCAATTAATCTGGACCCCCAAGATCTCTCAAACACTGGACCACCAAACGCAGCATATACCAGTTGATATGAAGCCCCCAACATACATACAGCAGAGGACTGCCCAGTCTGTGTTCATTCAGAGATGATGCACCTAACCCTCAAGAGACCGCAGGCCCCAGAGAGTTTAGAGGTCAGGTGGAGTGGAGGCTGGGGACATCTACATGGAGACAGGAGGGTGGGAAAGAGGTATGGGATGTGGAGCAGTAAAAGTTGGACACAGGGGGAATATAAAATATGAAATGTAAATTTTTAATAAGTTAATTAATTAATTAAAAAAGAAAATGTAAAAATTATATATATATATATATAGTGTGTGTGTGTGTGTGTGTGTGTGTGTGTGTGTGTGAATAAATAAATGTATAACCATAGATCTATAGATCTAATTTTAGGTATTTGTAGGTATGCTTCTTTGTTTATTTTTGATTTATGTGTGTGTGTGTGTGTGTGTGTGTGTGTGTGTGTGTGTGTTTATGTTTGTCAGCACAAGCTGGAGTCCTCAGTTTAACATCAGTTAAGAAAATGATTCAATCAGATGGGTCTTTAGGTAAATTTGTGAGAAAATTTGGTGATTGATTGATATGAGAGGCTGCAGCCCACTGTGCATGGTGACACCCGGACAAGTGATCTTTGTACAAAAAAAAAGCAAGCTTTAGTGAGCCAAGTACAGAAAACTAGTAAGCAGTATTCTTCAATGACCTCTGCTTCTGGTCCTGTCTTCTCATTTCTGCTCTGAATTCCTGCACTATTTTCCTTTCATGATGGACAATGTTAGGTCATGTAATCAATATAAACCCATTGCTCCCCAAGTTACTTTTTTGTCATGATATTTCATCACAGCAGTTGATTAGATACAGAACTTAGATAATAGAATTTATTTTCTAAGTTACCATTCACTATGGATTTTGACTTTGTATAGTATTTAAATATTTTCCATCTCAAAGGCAAAGATTCATGACAGATTTAGGACTAGAAAAATGATCAATTTTACAGTCTCTTTCATGAATCAAGTGTCCCTTGTCAGTCCTTCCTCATAATTTAATATTTGCATCTTTTCCTTTATATATAACACCAAATAATATGACTTATTATTATATAGATTTTTAAACTACCTTTTTTCATATTTTCTCACATAGAATTTAACAATGTACATTTTAAAATCATATAGATACATGCTTAATATGGGCACTGTTAGCACATTTTCAATCCCATGAATCTCTTTCCCACAACAGTGTCAGTTAGAGCAGAATTTAATATTATTGTTCTACTGTTCTCTTATACAGACAACACAATGCCTGAACACACTTTTAATACCTGATTGTCTTCTCTTTTCTCGTTTTATTGCACTCCCAAACATATGTGTTGAGATGAAAGCCTGACAGACTGAGATATTAAAAAAGAAGTCTTATTGCACATATTTCTTTTATGACTCCACTTCTTTTTATATGTTCTCAAAATCATTCAATTAAAGAGCTGATGGGTTTAGAAATGGCCTCCCTTAGAAAGAACATTTTATTTGTGTCAGAATACAACAGCTTGCCATATTTGTTTGTTTGGAATTCTATGCACTGGATAAAACATAGAAATATAAAAGTAATTCTAATCAAGAACTTCATGGTTTAGATCTCCCTAAATGCAGAAAGATGAATAATACAATTATTGTCTAATCTAACTTTAATAATAAAGATGAATATAATTTAAAAAGGAAATCAATTCCTTCCTTCTCTTTAATTTGCTTAAGTGATATTGTTAATATGTGCCCATTGTATTAAAACCTATGAAAATAATACAAAATTAACAGAAATTTTCTTTTTTCTAATGAAATAGAATATTGAAGAAATGCACACAAAACTATAAAAATTAAATCCCCAAAATTAAGTATTGTTTCAGAATATCATAGATGTCACCATATCAAACAGAATGGTCTGAGAAAGTGTTACTGACTGGATTGGGTAAAAAAGATTACTGTATGAGAGATCATACACAGAATCATATTAGGTACTATTAAAAAGTCTATCTCTAAAAGATCATTTGCCTTGCAAGTAACTCCTTTGCTAGATACAAGAACTTAAATACAAAACAGAAAATAAGAGCAAAAACAAACGATCAAGAGAGGACTCCAAGAAGTATTGCTGCTCCTGAAATTGGAAGCAACTCTGATGTCTTTCAGATGAAGAATGGATAAAGAAAATGTGGTTTATTTACATAATAGAATACTACTAAGCTATTTAAAGAAAGAAAGAGATGGGGGAGAGAAATGATATAAAATTTAGAGTCAAATGGGTGGAACTAGAAAATTCCTGAGTGAGGTAACCCAGACTCAAAAGGACATGCACTGTAGGTACTCACTTAAAAGTGGATAATAGCCGTAAAAATACAGGATAACTATACTACAATGCACAGACTCATAGAAACTAAATAACAAGAAAGATCTAAGGGAGGATGTTTGAATTTCACTCAAAAGGGGAGATAAAATAAATGTTGGGGATTGGTGGATGTAGGGAACTGGGTGGGTGATGAGATGGGGAGGGGAACAGACTAGGAGGAATCAGACATAAAAGAGAGCAAGCCAGAGAGAGCCAGGAGGGTGAATGGAAATCATCAGTAGGCAGGGAGAGAGCTGGCATCTCTAGGTCTTGATGAAGACCTGGGATTGGGGAGGCACCACTGAGTATATGAGAGTGACTATAACTGAGGTTTCTCGCAGCTGCGGATACGGAGCCTAAAGTGGCCACTTTCTGTGGAGTTAGGCAGGACTCCCAGTGGAAGGATAAGATCACCAACCTACCCATGAACCCTTCGACCAAAACCATATTTTAACTACAAGAAGTACAGGGGAAAGAGGGCAGAAACTGAGGGAATGGCCAACCGGTGACTAGCCCAACTTGAGACCCATCCTATTGTCAAGCACCAATTCCTGACACTATTAATGATAGTTATGCTTGTAGACAGGAGGCTAGCATACTTGTAATCTGAGAGGCTCCACCCAGCAGCAGAGGCCTACAGTCAAACATTAGATGAAGCTCAGGGGGTCTTGTGGAAGAATTAAGGAAATGTTGAGGGACCCGAAGAGGACAAGGACTCTGTAATAGACCAACAGAGTTCACTAGCCTTGGCCTTTGAGGGCTCCCAGAGACTGACAGCAAACAAAAGAGCATATTTGATCTGGACCTAGCATCACCCTCCCCTAGCCCCCACATATGTAGCAGATGTACAGCTTGGGCTTCATGAGCTACCACCACCCGAAACAGTAGCAGTGGCTGTCCCTGTCTCTGTTGCCTGCCTGCTACCCTAACTGGGCTGCCTCTTCTAGCCTCAGTGGAGAGGATGTGCCTAGTCCTCCAGAGACTTGTTGTGCCAGCATGTGTTGGTACCCACAGGGTCCTCCCCTTCTCTTTTAAGAAGTAGTATGGGCAAAGGGCTATATGATGTATGATGGTGGGGACTGGAAGGGAGGATGTGATCTGTATGTAAAGTCAATAAATAAATAAATAAATAAATAAATAAATAAATAAATAAATAAATAAATAAATAAATGGGGAAAATGTAGTAAGACATGATTTTTAATCTCAGTGCTCTTGGGAGGCAGAGGTAAGTGGATCTCTATGAGTTCTAAACAGGTATACACAGAGTTCCAGTCTGATTAGTCCAAACAAACAAATAATAAAATGAATCCATGACAATGTTAATTATAACAGTTTTCAGACGGCTATGACATCTACTGTTACTCCTTCTATTTAGTATGCTTACTTTAGTCTAGACTATAAGTTAGTGTATTTACTTACGTTTTTGAATGACATATCTTGAAAATAATTAAGTAAAATATTCTTTCCTACTGGAAATTTAAAATGTTGTTTGAATTTACAAACCCCTTTTAACACATAGGTAATCTCACCATTCTAGTTTGATGGTGATTTAAATGGCAATTTTATGAGACCATTCTGATATTTTGAACATTGTGATTGATATGTTAATTCCCACCTCTTACATTAATGTGCATTGCTATTACTGAACACCAGAAGATAGATTTATTTAAGATATTACCATAAAGCAAAATGCATAAGTGCAATATTCAAGAGAAATGCTTATTTCCTGACATTTTCTTTCTTTATATTTCTCATTGGGTTGAGAATAGGAGTGAGCAAACTATAGAACTATCAAACTGTAGAAACTATCCAGAAATGAAGTACGTTCACTTTGGTGAATTTAATGCATTATTTAGTTCAATAACTTAGAATGTTATGTTGGCAAGTGAACAAGAAAAGCATGACAGATAGAATAATTGCTTTTATATGTTTCAGGGACAAACAGCTAAGCCAGTGAAACGTTTGAACATCTGGAGCAATAAAGAGAAATAACCACACGGACTTTTCAAGATACTGTGTGGGCAATTGGAAAGGAATAAAAAAAAAAAAAAAATCGAGGTGAATGAGGAAAGAGACACATTAGATATTTTTTGTTTATTACTTTATGTTCTCTGTAAAGTCAATGTTTTATTTTTTTCATGGTCTCAATAACTTTTAGATTGTAGTTTCAGTCAAGTAATAAAGCAATATACATCCACTGCGATTTCAACACAAATAAAATATATTTAACAATGGCTTTCTTAAGTGCATCCATTTTGAAGAATGCATAAATAAACACCTTTATACATGTAGTACTCTATTATCAGAAATTGAATGTGTGAATTATTGCATAGATACCTCGACATTCTTTTAAATAATACTGCTAATTGTACACATAGTTGAGAACTAGAATATTAAAGTACATTACAACTCATTGAACAATATTTGAAAATTAAATGAAATACACCACTATCTAGAGAAAGTTGTAAGTGGAAAGTCCTTTATGAAAAGCTTATCAACCCTCAGATTTAGATACAGAAATATTTCCAGAGAGTTGAGCCTGTAAGCAAGCAAGTAGATGCAAAGCAAATCAAGCAGTACCTAAAATTTAAAGAAATAAGGAACTCTCATTTCTGATCCAATGCTGTTTTTAAAAACAAAACAATCTTCATTCTCCATTTCTATTATTCTTAGATTTGGTGTTTTCATTGTGTCCTGGATTTACTGCATGTTTAAGGTGAGGAGTTTTACAGATACTAGCACCCAACCAATGGACAGAAGCCAGGGACCTCTGTGGGTGAATTAGGGAAAAGCTGGAAGAAGCTGAGGAGAAGGGCTGTCCCATGGGAAGACCAGCAGTCTCAACTGACCTGGAACCCTGAGATCTCTCAGAAACTGAGCCACCAACCAGGCAGCATACACCTGCTGCTATAAGGCCCCTGACACATACACAGCAGAGGACTGCCTGGTCTGGCCTCAATGAGAGAAGATGCACCTAACTCTTGGGACTTCAGGCCCCAGGGAGTGGGGAAGTCTGGTGGGATGGGGGTTGGGGGTGTGGATATCCTCTTGGAGATTTGTGGAGGAAAGGAGGTAGGGGATGGGGAGCAGTAGGGGCACAGACCAGGAGGGGGATGTAGTCTGGTCTGAAAAAAACAAACAAACAAACAAAACGATTAAACAATAAAAATAAATAAATTTGAAAAAACACAAAGCACAAGCATAGGAATGATGGACAAAATCAATGCTGAGCCTGCTTTCTCCAGTAAAACATGTAGCAGGTATGATCACTCTTTTGAAATTGTCACATTTCATTATTTATTGCTAATAGACATCTGTCTTCTTCTTTATTGTCAATAACTTCTTTTCCTGCCCTTTTATCACTTGTGCAGTGGAGGGCTAGTTATGTTTTAATTAATTTTGTGTTCAGCCACTTTGCTGAAGATGACTTTTAGTGGTAGGAGTTCTCAGGTAGAACTTTTGGAGGCACTTATATGTATTATCTTCCTTTCTAATTTGTATCTCCTTGATTTCCTTTATTTGTTTTATTGCTCTAGCTAGAACGTCAGATAATATAATGAAGAGATACTTGGAGAGCAGACAGCCTTGTCTTGTCCCCGATTTTAGTGGAAATGCTTTAAGTTTCTCTCCATTTAATTTTATGTTGGCTGTTGGTTGCTCTTTATCGCCTTTATTGTATTTATGTATGTTGATTGTATCCCTTCTCTCTCCAAAACTTTAATCATGAAGGGGTCTTGGGTTTTGTCAAAAGCTTTTTTGGCATGTAGTGAAATGATTATGTGGGGTTTTGTTTGTTTGTTTTTTTCTTTCAGTTTGTCTGTATGGTGGATTTCATTGATGAACCTTCATATATTAAACTATCCCTGCATCCTTGGGAGGAAGCCTACTTGATCATGGTGGATAGTGTCTTCGATTTGTTGTTAGATTCAGTTTGTGAGTATTTTAATCAAGTAATTTTGCATCAAGGTACATAAGGGAAATTGGTCTGAAATTCTCTTTCTATGTTGAGGCTTTGTGTGCTTTAGGTATAAGGATCACTGTGGCCTCATAGAATGAGTTTAGCAGTGTTCTTTCTGTTTTGGAAAACGGTTTAAGGAATAACAACATTAGAAGTTCTTTGAAAAGTCTTGTAGAATTCTGTGCCAAATCCATCTGACACGGATTTTGTTAGGTCAGGAGGCTTTTTCTTTTTAAGATGTATTTATTATGTATTCAGAATTCTTCTTTCATGTATGCCTTCATGCCAGAAGAGGGCAACAGACCTCATTATAGATGGTTATGAGCCACCATGTGGTTGGTGGTAATTGAACCCAGGACCTCTGGAAGATCAGCCAGTGTTCTTAACATCTGAGCCATTATCTCTAGGCCCTGACTGGGAGACTTTTAATGACTGCTTCTATATCAATAGTGGTTATAGTATTATTAAGATTATTTATGTGATCTTGATTCAACTTCGGTAATTAGAATCTGTCTCGGAAATCATCCATTTCATTTAGATTTTCCAATTTTGTGGAGCAGAGGCTTTGGACGTAAGACTCAATGGTTCTTTGAATTGCCTCAGTGTCAATTGTTATGTCTCTCTTTTCATTTCTGAGTTTGTTAATTTGGGTCCTGTCTCTCTGCTTTTTAGTTACTTTGACTAAGGTTTTGTCTATTTTGTTTACTGTCTCAAAGAACCAGTTCTTCATTTCCTTGATGGTTTATTGTATGTTCTTTGTTTCTTGTTGAATTATTTCAGCCCTGAATTTGATTATGCCCTGCCATTTACTCCTCCTGAGTGTTTGCTTATTTTTTTTCCTAGAACCTTCAGATGTGCTTTTAATTTGGTAGCATAAGGACTCTCCAATTTCTTTATGAGGGTACATAGTGCTATGAACTTTCCCTTTAGCACTGCTTTCATAGTGTCCAAGAACTTTGGGTATGTTTTGCCCTCTTTTTCATTGAGTTATAGAAAGTCTTTAATTTCTTTATATCTTCCCTGACATAATGATTATTGAGTAGAGAGTTGTTAAGTTTCCATGAATATGTAAGCTTTCTGTCGTTTCTATTGATGAAGTCCTGCTTTAATCCATGGTGATCTGATAAATTGCAAGGGGTTATTTTGATCTCCTTGTATCTGTTGAGGTTTGCTTTGTAACCAACTATATGGTGAATATTGAATAAGGTTCTATGAGGTGCTGAGAAGAACATATATTCTTTTGTGGTTGGGTGATGTGTGTGTGTGTGTGTGTGTGTGTGTGTGTGTGTGTGTGTGTGTGTGTGTGTGTGTTTGTGCTTCCCTTATACGTTTTTTTACTAGTATGAAATTATCTATTTCTTGTGTTTTCCTGGGCATATTAAACCTTGTTAGGTTGGAGTTTTCTTCCTAGTACTAGTATCAAGGGCTGGATTTATGGGTATATATTATTTAAATTTGGTTTTGTCTTAGACTATCTTGTTTTCTACATCTATGGTGGTTTCATAGAGGCTGTGAAACATCTATCCAGGCCCTTCTAGTTTTAGTGTCTCTGGTGAGAAGTTATATGTAATTCTGCTAGGTCTGCCTTTGTATATTACTTGGCATTTTCTCCTTGCAATTTTTAATTTCTATTTTTGTTCTATAGATTTTGTGTT
Organism: Mus pahari; assembly: GCF_900095145.1. Taxonomy (NCBI): domain Eukaryota; kingdom Metazoa; phylum Chordata; class Mammalia; order Rodentia; family Muridae; genus Mus; species Mus pahari. Next base: position 68,043,955 of record NC_034592.1, on the reverse strand, counting down.
TGATAATTATGTGGCAGAAGTATTTTCTTTCCTGGTCCAATTTATTTCTTGTTTTATAAGCTCCTTGTAAGTTTATAGGTACATTTTCTTCTATGATTTTTGTTGAAAATATTTTTGGTCTTTGAACTTAGGATTCTTTACATTCTTTTGTTTTATGATGACTATTTTTTTAAACTCCAGATTTTATTCCCCTCCTAGTCTACTCTCCAATTGTCCCACATCCCATACCTCCTCCCCACCTCCCTGTCTCCAGAGGATATCTCCACTCTTCACCCCACCAGACCTCTAAACTCCCTGGGGCCTTCAGTTTCTAGAGGGTTAGGTGCATCTTCTCTGACTAAACACAGCAGTCCTCTGATATATATGTGTTGGGGGCCTCCTATTAGCTTGTGTGTGCTGCCTCGTTGGTGTTCCAGTATCTGAGAGATCTAGGGGGTCTAGGTTAATTGAAACTGCTGGTCCTCCTACAGGGTCGCCCTCCTCCTCAGCTTCTTCCAGCTTTTCCCCTAATATATATATATATTTTCCCCTAATATATATATATATATATATATATATATATATATATATATAATTCATATATATATATATATATGAAGCTAACTACCAAAATCCCAAGCCACCCTATTCTTTACCTTCTATTCCTATTGTTTTTATGGTGAGTCTTTGCAAGTATCCCAGACTTCCTGGATGCTTTGCATCAGGAATATTTTAGATTTAATGTTTTCTTTGACTGATGTATCAATTTCTTCTATCCTATCCTCTACACCTTAGATTCTGTTTTCTACCCTTGTATTATGTTGGTGATGTGTATGCCCATTTTCCCTGTCCTTGTCCTTAGGTTTTCCATCTTTAGGATTCCCTCAGCTTGTGTTTCTTTATTGCTTCTACTTCTGTTTTCAGGTCTTGAACAGTTTTACTCATTTCCTTCACCTGTCTAATTGTATTTTCCTGTATTCATTTCCCCTTTAAAGCCCTCTACCATCTTTATAAGATCAGATGAAGGCTTTTTTTCTTGTGCTCCTGCTGTGTTACAGGGCTTGCTGTATTAGTATAGCTGTGCTCTGAAGGTTCCATATTGTCCTGGATTTTGTTGTTTTTATTCTTGTGCTGACCTTTAGACATCAGGTAGTCCCTGGATATTACTGATGTAGCAGGTATTGAAAGGGCAAGCCTAACCTAGATATTAGGTGCAGCAGGCCTCTGGTGAACAATCTTGGGTTGGACAATGGAACTCAGGGAGTAGTGCAAGTCTCCCAGCACCCGAGTGCATCCCTGGGGACATGGCAGGCAGAAGATTTCTTATTGGTGGAAGGAATCTAATATATGTGTTTCTGGAACTGTAAGACTGATGAAGGCTGGTGGCAAGATACTAGAGTTCCTTTTGAGAAGCAGGGCTTGCCACAGAGGAACTGGAAGGCAAGGAATTATGTATGTTTCTGATTCTGCCAGTCCGGTGAAGGCAGGTAGAGAGATGGCCAGACACTGGAGCTCTGGGGTGGGGTGGGGGGTGAGGGTTTCTCAGTATGCATCACACTTCACAGGGCAACTGGGTTTGCCCCAGAGAAAGGGTAATGGGTAGAGGGAATGGATCTAAAACTTATGTGTTTTAAAAAATAAAATGTAATTTTCCTTTAATGCTGAGCAATAATTGGAAAGTTTTGATTAGAAAAATACAATTCAATTAACTTGGAAAGTATTCAGTGACTGTTGTGTTGAATACAGATGTCACATTATGGGTACAATTTAGAGGCTAGAGCAATTGTTCAGTGTTTAAGAGCCTGTGTTATTTTTCAAAAGTACCAGAGTTTGGTTCCTAGTACCCATATTATGACACACAGATTTATCTGTTACTCCAGCTTCAGATGAGTCATGCCTTCTTCTGGACTCATGCACATAGCTACACACACACACACACACACACACACTCACACACACACACACACACACACACACACACACTTAAAAATAAAATAAAAATAATGAAGCATAGAAAATCTAAGATCATTGAGAAGGCCATGACCATCTTCCAGGAGAGGAATAGTGGTCTGTTGCAGGATTCAGCATGGCCATGGCTTGGTAACCTGAGGCAGTCATGTATCTTCAGAGGTGGATCTTAAAATCAGAGGTGTGGATCGGCAAGCACACGGCACACAAGCAAAGAAATGAGGAAATATCATCCTTTCAAAGGACACCTTGCATTTAATTCTCATATTCTAAAATTTTCAGCCTGGGTGGGATAGACAGCTCAATGGGTAAGTTTACTTTCTGTTCTAATAAAGAACTCAGATTTGGTTCCCACCACACATAGAAAGGTCAACAAACATTTGTCATGTCAGTTCAAATGGATCTGATACCTTTTACTGACTTCCATGGACATTGTCATACAAGTGGTTCTCAAACATACACATAGGCAAATGCCCATAAACATCAAAAAATATTTTAGCCCCAATTTAGGTTAATATTTATGAAATAGAAACAAGTAATAGACTTGTGATCAGTCTATGAGATCACAAGTATTTCCTCACAATCCCTTTTCCTGAATGGTGTAGACGAAATAATTTCCACAACATATTGACATTCATTTGTGGCTATTTAACTAATGCAATGGGAATAAATGTGTATTTTGTAGCCAAGAACACTCTTTTAAAGACATTATTGATTTAACTCTTCTATTTATTTCCTATGACTCCAGTGAAGAAGATGCATTGCTTATCTGAACTTGACCCAAATGCCTGAATTCTCCAACTCACACTTGTCTACTTCCTTATAAAAGTTACATGGCTTCTGTTTCTACTGGCTACTCTAACTGCAATAAAATTCTTTGAGATGTTTACCTTTTGTGTCTGTTAATTTGGATATGTCTTGGAAAAATGGATTAACGTCTCAGGTATTTATTGTGCATACAGGAATAGTAGATGGGGATAGCAAGGAAAAAATGAAACTCATGGCATATATAAAAAAGGAAATGCAAATTGATACAGAGTATATAATTGTTCAACTGTTGCTTTCTTACATCAAGGGCAAGGTCACTTTGATAAAAGGGCTTTTTGGAAATACTGATAAAATGTGTGTTCCTGCAAACAATGTTTAATAATCATATAGACCCAAGTTAATGGTACAAATGAATGCTGTTATAAAAGGTTTGGTGGATACAGCTGACAATAGTATACCTTCCCAAAAGTCTTAGAGTCCAGATTGGCCACTTTAAAAGTTTTACACACAATTTATAGGAACAGGTAATTTATCAAAAATATGGTAAAGTGTCTGGTAGATTACCTGTATGGAACCAGAAAGGAAAACAGGAAGGTTGAGACCTTATGTGCCATTTATTTACCTAGCTACTATTTGGTGATCTTTGTTAAGCTTCACTGATGCTGATCTTTGCTGAAGACACTGTGGCATTTGTTCACCTTGCCTTCTTCACTGATCATCACTTGTCATATATTTGTAAAGAAAAATGCACCAAAGAACCTCTCATGATATTCCACTGGCTTCTTGCCGCTTCCACAGACTGGAGCCAATTGGCAGAGCCTTGAGTTGGCAGAGCCTTGTGGTTTCTCCTACTGTTGCTAATTTGTCAACGATGTTTGTGAATGGATTGAGTTACACAACTGATTTGTGTGAACTAAACTGCTGATAAACTGACAACGAAGACTGGAATAAAGAATGTCTAAACAGGTGCTCATCCTCTTTTGGCCTATTAACCTTTTCTTTCCACTAGCTCCAGTGGATAGATGGCTAAAAGGAAGGGTAAAGCATTTAGAACCCTTACTAAAATAGATTTTTAAAAATCTAAGTCTACATGTATGTGTTGTTATTCTATTTGGAAAGATTTCTAATTTATATATGAACAAAATAAAGTCAAACAATGCATAAGTAAATAAAGGACTATGTGGTCAGAAACCCTGTCCTGTCTGTATGATTAAAGATTATCTTGATTTGCACAAGCACATCACCAACCTCCTTATCTCACATGATACTTAACTATTCTGGTCTTTTAAAGGTGTATTATTACAGAGAATTAACAAGAATCTTCCTTCCCTTGATGTGTCTTAGTGATTTTCCATTCAGTACTGGCTTTTCTATCCTTGGCTACACATTCCTACTTGCTCTGATGTATTTGGAAATGATAGTGAACTAACTCTATCAATACAAGGCTCCATTACTGTAGACCCTAAACCCATTACAATGTCCCAGAATAATCTTCCTTATTCGTGAATATATTTTTCTCCAGAATAATAACCTATTATAGGAATGGGGAAATGTCTTCAATCCAAGATGCGTGATAATAACATTTGGTGATGAAATAGAGAGAAGTATTCCATTAGAAAGGGAGTCTTAGCTTCAAAGTTGATCTGTTGGGTTTTGCCATAGTTGTTGAAGCTATCATCAGTTATTCAGTTGTGTACTCTAGCTATCACTAAGTTGAGGAAATAAAATTGAATAAAAGAATGCATAGAGTATTGGTAATTCTGATTAGTGCTCTCTATGTAACAAATCATCAGAACTGTGCAATCACAAGTGCAGATACTACATGTAATACAAAACAGACAGTGGAATTGTGCAGCATGAAACATTCTTTTGGGTTTTAAAAAATAAAAGTATTTTTATAGGCATATAAAAATATAACAGCTTTGTTATACTTTAAGACACTTTATAATCTACTCCTCAAATACTGAAGATTGGAAAGCAAATACATGAATACAGAAATCTCATTTCTAAGAGTACATTCAAAATGTACACATTTAACCAAATTTAATTTATGTTTTAAAGGTCACTGATCCTATGTTTTTCATACTTTGATTTTCTTTTTCCTTGTTTACTTTGGTTTTTGACTATTGAGGTAAAAGAAACTAGTATATACCTTGTAATTGGTTTTAGATTTTATCAGAAGAAGGAAGCTATAAATTAATTTCCTTGATATAAAAAGAAAAACAATGAATTTATTTCTTTTAGCAGAAATTGCATTGGTGAGTCAATTATTTGATTGATTGACTGAAGTTATTGTTTGCAAAGATTATTAACTAGATTGTTTGCTGTTAGAAAGCTTAAATAATTCTTAATATCAGAAAAAGAAAACTTAAATATCAGAAAAGCAAATACCAATGAAAGAAACAAATTTGTCGAAAAGTCAGACATGAATGTGAGGTACAAGCTCTAAAGCAAATTAAATTCTCCAGAGCTGCCCATCAGCCAGCCACGGCAGGTTTGAAGGTCATTGTTGTTGGCTATTTGGCTAAACTTCAACTCAATTTCATCCCTGATCAGTGATTCGAAACTGACCCACACAGATGAGCAACCATGTGGTGCCCAGTGCATATTAATGAGAAGATTCCCTACCCCATAAATGACCAGATCCGATTTTAAAAGATGCCCTGTGAGGGCAGAAATGCAAACGGCCTGAGAGGTCTGCCAAGACATTCTGAATTGCTTCACATATTTATTGATCCTTTACTTGGTGATGCTATCTTGCCAATAAGGAATGCATATCTTTTCCATGTGGAAATGAATACAATGAAAAAATAAAAAACAAGCATTTAGTGCAAAATATTTGAAGTAGTTTCTTTATAAATATAAGACAGATTCACTGTTTATGATATTGATTATGCGGTGTCATAACAGTTAGCTTTAAGTTATTCATTTGTTTTATGCCTGGTTTTCTGCTCTTGTTGTCCTAAGGGGATGAGGACCTAGAAGCAGGAAGAAATCAAAGCTAAATGCATTGGCCCTTAAGGAGTCCATAATAGTTTGAATTCAGAATTAAATAATATCTTCTTTTGCTTAATGTATTTTGTTTTATTATCTAATTTTAGTCATCTGAAACTCTTTTTCTATATCCTCAGAAAGCCTTGGTATAAATAGCTGTAGCCAAATACATAATAGATGAAACAAAAATGTACAATGCAGTATACATTGTTTGCAAATTTTTGTTTTTTCTGATTTTAATTTCTCACTTGGAGTAGTTGTAAGTAATAACTAGAATAACATTATTGATTACTCAATAAAATTAAAAACAATAGTGAAAATCATACTTGTCTTCACAGTATGATTAAAATGATAAGAAAAAAATGTTGACCTACAAACTTATTTGACACACTGTATCTAATTCCCACATTTACATACTCCCTTAAATTTAGACAAAATTTCTATTAATAATGAACTTTTTGACAATTTAATTAAGTGTGAAGTTAATTTCAGTATCCATTTTAACCAAGAATACTTTACTATAATTTGATCTTTTCAAAACTTCTAAAATTTTTACAATAAAAAGTAAACATCAGTCATTTAAAAATAATATTTGTTTTAAAATTCTGGAAACTTGATTGAAAATGTTCAGCATAATCATAAATCAGACACACATATTCTAAATGTTAATTTTAAAGTTTAATGAAGCCCTGAGCTCTGCTTTACTGTACTTCTATGGATTGATGACTTTACTATTGCAGTTTTACTCCTACACACACATATATTTTCATATATATTTATATGCATATATTTCATATATATTGTGCATGTCTCATATATATACATACACATACATACACATACACACACACACACACACACACACACACACACACACACACACTAGCTTTCTTTTCTTTTCTCTCTCTCTTTTTTTTTTCTCTGTGTAGTCCTAGCTGTCCTGGAACTCACTCTGTAGACCAGGCTTGCCTTGAACTCAGAAATCAGCCTGCCTCTGCCTCTCAAGTGCTGGGATTAAAGGCGTGCACCACCACTGCCTAACTTTTTGTTGTTATTGTTGTCTTTTTCTTTTCTGATAAATATCCTAACCATACAACTAGAGCATGAAAAATGTTGTTTCATCTTGAATTTTTCAGTCCATCTTTGAGGGAAACAAAGAGCAGACTGGCGTCTAGAGGCAGAAAATTAGCATAAACCACATAGTAGTGCAGCTTTCTGGCTTGCTTTCAGCATCTTTACCAGCAACTTTTCTTATGCATCTCAGCTTCCCTGCTGAAGGTTGGTACTGACCACTTGTGGCTGGGCCCTCTTACAGCAGTGAGCAATCCAGAAAATGACTGATTGACATGCCCACCACCTACTGTAATGAAGTCCGTTCTTCAGCCCAGGTAGGGCTAGGTTTGTGTTATGTTGACAAAATCCATAAAAGTACATATACGGTGATGACGTCTAGCTACCCTTTTAAAATTTCTATATTGTTTAAGTCTCTCATTTTATGAAGTTGAAATTATTCATAGTATTCTCAAACCAACAATGAGAAATATTTTATTTCTTAAAATGTTTTCCCTCTGAATTGCACAAATTGCTAACAAGTGGTTTCATCTAATTTAAAAATCACCTAACTATTCATATTTGGGACCATGTTGTTTATGCTCATTGCAGGCGGTATCTTTTCATAACAATGGCAGTGTGCCCAGGGTTCATCCTGTTTTTCAGAATGATCCTGCCTCACTCTTCCCTGAGATCCTCTGTTGTCTTGTTCCCCTGTTCTTCATCTGTATGGTCACATATTCGTTTCCCACTTTGCATCTAATTTTTGATATTTTTGTTAAAACTATTCTCGTCATGGATTGAGTTTCTTCTTGGGAAGTTTCACAATTACAAAACCTTCAAGGAACATTGGGCTAATATATAGTTGTTGAACAAGTGAATTAATGATTGGCAGAGGAATGTCGTGTTGATATTGCAAAAGGAGAGTCTGAGGCTGATACAGTTTGAAGAGTTGCTGACCTTCACATATCTAATCCGTAACAGAGTCTGCAGGCTAGGGTAATCCATCTCTGTGTAAACAGGATCAAAAATCTTTGTACTTGAACCATCGTGTTAGCCTAGCACATAGAGATGACCTTCTACAATGCATGATTGATCTTAACCATGATGCTTTTGTCACTCGGCAAACCTGGCTCTTATGCTTGTGTGCTTCTTGTCCCACATTTTGTATCTTAACTTTTTCTACTGTGACTTTTTCCCAATAACTCATTTTCTTTACAGACTGATCATTTAAAAACTGAGTTTTAATTGTTTCCTCTCTGATAATATAGACCAATAAAACTAATGGTTTTGAGCTCCTCAACTACTTTCATGTTTGTTTTAGAGCACAATCTTGTGGTGACAACATCATACAAATCATCCAACCTGTGCTGCATAAGATCCAAGGCTTAGCCATTTCCTGGAGCCAGGTACATGCCAGAACCTGAGGAGCACCTCTGTCTGGTGCAGATCTGTATTCATCAACTTGTGTATTAGCTTTTCTGCTGCTTGGTGTTTTTGTTTGTCTGGTTATTTGTTTTGGAGACAGGGACTCCTTGTGCGGCCTAGGCTGCCTACAACTCCAAATTTACCACTAAACACAGCTCACATTTTTCTACTGTGTTTTAATTTGAAGGAAAACAAAACAACAAACAACAAACAAACAAACAACAAAAGCACATTCCAACACCTCGAAGCAGTGTTAGCAGGCCATAGCAGTAGCAGCAGCAATAATAATAGGACATTAATTAGTTACTAGGTTCTTCCTCATGCTTTCCAGAATCCAGTTGTTAAATCAATTTCTACAAATCAGCTTTCATAAATCCAGATATGATGCTATTCTACATAAACTGTTTCCTTCCTTGTAATACCTTTCTTGTAGTTCCTGCTAAAGTCATCTCAGAACCAGAGTCTCCAAAGAAATTAATGGTTGCAGAAAGATATTTCAGGGGATGAACAGGTTAGCAGTCTGTACTCCTCGAATGTTTCTGATGACTAATTCTAGAAGAGAATGGGAAAAATCTCAAAACCAAGTGTTTCAGGCAACCAACATTATCCTGCATACCTTCCTTTCATTCTTTTTGAGCTGATGATTGGAAGGATTATTTAAGAGGAGGATGGTAAGGTAGATTCTCCATGCCCTTGCTCTTTCTTTATGGGTTGTGTAAAACACTGATGGCAGATTCTACTTTCAGGAATCATTTCTGTAGTTCATAAAACACTGATCAGTTTGAAAAGTCATGAAGATTATCCAGCAATTTAGGATGCTGTCAGTGTCTTGAAGTTATTCAACAAATCAAGAGTCTTCTCATAGTATCTTAAAAATTCTCTTTACAGTCATGTCATATCTGTTGCTCTCTAAGAATTCAAGTACTGCACTGAATAGGACTGATAACTCCTCTTTCTCTTGCTCTTGATTTTATAAGAAATACTTTTTGTGTTTTCCTCACTCAGTATGACTTTGGGTGTGCACCTATTTTATATAGAGATTATTATAATGAGATAGGGTCCCTCAATATCTACTTTATTCAAGACTTTTATTAAAGCCACTGCTGTATATTTTACTCTGATACTGACTGCGCCACAAATGTTCTGGTGGTAAGCTTTTGACTTTTTCTTTCTTCTTTTTCTAGGTTTTACCCTCCCTATTTTGGCAATTACTAAACATTCAAAAGTAAACTATAATAATTATGTGGAGAGTCTGTGTCTTTTTTCCAGTGTTTGTTTCTAGCCTTATCTCTTCATTATCTAATATGTGACAAACTAATTATTCAAACCATGTATTTTTTGGTCCACTATTATAATATTGGTACTCAAGGGCCTGAGACAAGAGGATAAGTTTGGTACTAGTCGGCTACAGGCAGACCCTGTTTCACAAATATCATTTTTAAAAATTTAATTTCAGAGATTCTTTACATACTAAAATATGATCAATAGGGTTGGAAAGTTGGATGAGATGCTGGGATGTATGTGCGTTTCTACAATTTGAATTCAAAACCCCTCTGCAATGGCCAGAGGGCTAAGATAATAGGTGAGGACCACTATTCCAAACTTCTCTCAAAACCTTGTTGAAAAGTAAACATAAATTATTTTTGTTCACAAAGGGCATATTCATCCATCTTAAATTTTGTTACTGTTGCTGAACATCTAATCCAATCCCAAAATATATTTCCAAAACAAGATGAAGACAGCAAAATGAATGAGGTTTTATTTTCAGTGTTAGTGACTGTCTCTGTGAAGATTTTAAGTTGGCATAAACTGGCTTAAATTTTTCATTAATTTTAATTGTTAATTTAAATTATTTTATTTTACATTCCAGTCGTTGCCCCAATTCAGTCCTATATTCCACAGTTCCTCATCCCATTCTTCTGAGAGGGCGGCCCCCACCCCTTCAGACCTCCCCTTTCCCTGGGGTCTCAAGTCTCTCAAGGGTAAGGTGCCTATTCTTCCACTGAGGCCAGACCAGGCAAACATCTGCTATATATGTGCCAGGGGCCTCAGACCAGCCCCTGTATGCTTCTGGTTGGTGTCTCAGTCTCTGAGAGCTCCCTGAGCTCTGGGTTAGGTGACACTGTTGGTCTTCCTATGGGGTCGCTCTCCCTTTCAGCTTCTTCAGTCCTTCCCCTAATTCACCTATAGGGGTTCCCTGACTTCACTCCAGTGTTTGGGTGTAAGTATCTGCGTCTGTCTCAGTCAGCTGCTGGTAGGGCCTCTCAGAGGGCAGCCACACTAGGGTCCCATCTGGAAGCACATCATCAGAACATAGTAGTATTAGGCCTTGGTGCCCTGTCCATGACATGGATCCCAAGTTGGGCTGGCCTGTGCCTCCACTTCCCTTCAGTCCTAAATTTTTGTGCCTGTGGTTATTTTCGACAGAACAATTCTGGGTCAGGAATTCTGAGTGAATGAGACTTACAGGGATCTGCCTCTGAATAGTTTGTTTATTGTTTTATTAAGTGTTTAAAAGTCTGTCAAAAGCCAAGACTCAACTAACAGGACAAACAATATGTCTTTTCCCAATTAGACAATTCATCAATCTACTGCCTAAAATGACCCTTTTCCCAACAGAGCTTAAAAAGAAGGTATAGCAAGAGCTTCTTTATGAAAATGTATCTGAGCTGCTGTTGTTGAAACTTGGCTTGAAAGGTCTTGGGTACTCTTCTTGTGATGACCATATCATTTCTGTCACCTCCTAGTCCATTTCTAGTTCTGTCCAATATGGGAACTTTAATTTTGGAATTTTCTAATTTAGACCTTTTTTTTCTCCACATTTTTATCTATTCTCACTCCTTTGGAAATATCATCTAGTGGCTTAGTGTTAAATGCCATCTATATGTGATCATGCCCAATTTAAATGTCCCTCCTCAATTTCGCCTGGTATAATCAGAAGACTAGCTGACTTGCCTTTGAATGATTGCTTCAGTGTTTAAGACTGAACTTTAATCTTCTCACTGAAAAACACTATTTTATTTTTAAAGTTTAGCTCCTGCACTTGCCTCTTATGTCTACTTAACTAACGTCTTCATTTTCTTCATCTTTGTCCAAATTGCTTAAGTCTCAACTTAATCATGGATTCTAGCCTGACTACTTTGTACGTCCAGCAATCTGTCACATGTATCCCTTATAAGCTTCCTACTCAAAACTGCTCATGTCACTAAGATTACATTTGTTTTAGATGTCTATAGCCATTGTCTCAACAAAACTAGAAATTTTCCCTAAATTTGGCCTATGAGTGTCAACATAACATCCTGTATGATGAACTTCTTATTTTGAGATAAATAATTTCTCTATATTACTGTGATTATTCCATTTAGTGGACAGTCATATGAAAGGTAACTATTGAGAGAATTTATGCATATAATTTGAGGATTATTTTGATAGGAATATGTGATAAGTCTCTGCTGTGTGTGTGCATCTACCACTAAGTAAATGTACAGAGTCAGTATAGTCACAAAATTTACTAGAAAACACCAGGTTCAATTTGCATCTTTACATTTGATATTATCTTAATGGCCAAAGAGTGGTGAATTGGCTTCTTTAATCAAGACAAATTTACTAATATCTGCCCTCTCTTGCTTTTCTGTGTTCCTAAGGGGATAAATAAATTAGATGGGTATATAATAAGCTAATATAGTGAATGTGGAGAGGGAACTATGAGGAAGAACTTAGTTTCTAGAACAGATTTGAAAATGAGATGAAGGAAAGGGAATTTAGGTAAACTAAAACACTCCTCATTGTCAAGATCTGAGAACATCCACATGTATAATTCAAATTCTCACATCCAACAACTACAAAAGTCTTTAGTGTTAAGAAAGAAATCAGGGTCTCTCTTGGGGTGCTCAATCTTGTTAATGAAATTATTTAGGGATGGTATCAAAGGAAAATGAAAGGCCACGTTATTAAAGTTGAAAGAAGCCCAGGTAATAAGCTCCACAGCTCCCCATATACTCAGTGGTATACACACACACACACACACACACACACACACAGAGAGAGAGAGAGAGAGAGAGAGAGAGAGAGAGAGAGAGAGAGA
>NC_034592.1:68013864-68030609 GCF_900095145.1 Mus pahari | reverse complement strand
TCCCTCCCTCCCTTTCTCTCCCTCCCTCCCTCTCCCTCCCTTTCTCTTCCTCCCTCTCCCTCTCTTTCTCTCCCTCCCTCTCCCTCCCCTCCTCCTCCCCCTCTCCTCCTCTCTTACCTCCTCTCCATCCCCCCTCTCCCTCTCTCTCACACACACTTGCACACACAGATAACATTAGATATTCCTTAATTCAGTCAAGATGAAAACAGAAAATTAACCATCACATATTTTCAATAGTTCAGAGAATGATCTACAACAGGTCTGCTTTCAGTTTTCACTGAATGATATATTATATAAATGACTATAAATGTAAAAGAATCAATTGGGATTAGCACATAAAGAGAAGCAGCAGTTACCAAAGTTTCAAATCCAGAGTGAAAAAACGTGCAGCAGAAACTAAGTCAGGAAGGCATCACTGAAAAGCCAATCAGCTGGAGTTTCCCACTGAATTCTGGGAGGAACAGAGTGTCTTACCAAATGGAGTTTCCAAATAAGGGAACATCGTCAAATTGGGGCTTAAAATCATGCAGCAGAAACCAACTGTGGGCTGAAACAATCGCGTTTGAGTTCATGAGACAGAATTCCAGACCACGAGGATCGTCTCTTCCCTGTAGGACCTTTCGGGTTCTCTTTCACGCTGCAGGCGGTCTCACATTTTTGAGTTGTTGTAGAACCTATTTAATCCTGACCCTGAGTTTCTACCCCACCTTACCCATCTCCTTCTAGGTAGAAGATACACACTATCTTTATATTTATTATCTTTATATTTGTAATAAGCCTTAATCAACACTAGAGCTGGTCAGAATATCTGCACTCTATGCTAACAGAATCTACTTTTCTATCAATAACCCCGAGTTATTCCTTACAATATTTCATCTAAGCTGCTCTTAACTCCAACTGGCCAGCCCTCAGGACCACTTCTTCATGTCTCACAGTATGCATAGGTTTGTACAACTGTATTATTTTATCACATGTATGATTTTTATGTTACTACCACAATCAAGATTCTCAACCCAGCTACCTACCATCACAAACTGCATGGAGCTATGGTCTTGTTGCCACACTGTATGCTATGTACCCTATAACTGATTTTTAAAGTCAGCAGTAAGTTTTTCATCTTTAAAGTTATTGTATTTCACAAATGTTACTAGTTGTGATCCTATGCTTGAATTTATTCCGAGAGCATAATCTTTTATTGGCCACTGAAAGTGTGTATATAAATAGCTCAATCCTTTCTGTTGATTGGTAGTATCACATGTCATGGATCCACCATGGAGTGTTTAGTCATTTATTATCAAGAGACATTTCATGAGTCTTCAATTCTTGGAAAAAAAACACAAACAAACAAATAAAAAGCCTATATCTATAAATAAATCCATTTGCAGTTTTTGAATATGAAAATTGATCTTAATTTCTACAGAATAGCTGTGTAAAATTGGTGAGTAACATCGTGTTCTTTTTATATTTTATTTAAACCTATTTATTTGTTATCTATCTATTTACATATTTATTTTGTTTTGTACGTGTATGTGCTATAGCACACATGTGGAACTGAGAAAACAGCTTTCAAGGCTGGGTCCATTCATTCCAATTTTGTGGGATGCTGAGATGAAACTCAGGCTATTAGCCATTCTATGAGCTCTATAAAGTGGATTTCTGTTGTACAAAGCATGGGAAATTTTCTTTAGAGTTCATTATTGATAAACTATAATGAACCAAATTCATGGAACTTAGGAGTAGAAAAAGATCTGGGACCATGAGAATGAGCAAATATGAGGAAAATGAGAAATTCATCCTTATCACAAGTGAAAATTATTTTTAAAATTTTATATAAAAATTCTAAAAAGACAGAAAGATGAACGGAAGATAGGAGAAACCATCTCTGAAAAGAAGAACCTATCTAATACATTAGAATTTCTAGAACACAGTAATTTTGAAAAATCACGTTAGAAAACCAATGAATAATAAAACAATTACTAAAGAAGTAAGTACATTGCTTAAAGAATCAGATCATCAACCATAAACAAATCCATGTGAAATCTAAGTGTAAATTTAAAGTAGTGATAAATTTAAAGTAAATGTCTATGATGGAACAGCAAGGAATTGGAGGGAGATGAGGAAAGAAGAAAATAACTAAAGTCTCTTTTAATTAAAATTAAAATGCATTTTAAAAAAAAACACAACAAAAATTATCCCAAAAGTATGTTTAAATTTGGTTTTTCTACTCACTGAAGTACTGTTTCCCAGTGCAGTGTCACAATGCTGTTCCCACATCCTTGATCACACCCCACCACGCACAGAACTTTACTTCTAGATGGAGTGAGAAAAGTTGTCTAGAATTTTTCCATGAGTTATAAAATATGAAGAACACATGGTAAAATGGCTTGAGCTACCTACTTTTTCACTTCACAGTAGTGTTATGTGTTTTCCTCTTAAATAGTGATATTCAAGAAAGAATAGAAAAATAAAGCCTTTTCTGAAAGTTAGAAAATAAAGCTCCCAAGATTGGGGAAAAAATATATATACAATCAGTTAAAAGTAAATTTTTGAATCCTTGTTTTGTACAAGACAAGATACAAACATCTGTGGGAGATCTTTAATTTTTTTTTAATTTTCTTTTCATTTTAAAATGGTTAGCAGGCATTTGAAAATATCCAGGTCTAATAATAATAACAATGCATCAGCACTGTCACTGATGTTTATGTGTCCAACTGACATTGACTAATGATATTCTCTATGGGGATATTGTTTTATGAAATCGAGGCAACTTCATATCACAATCAAGAACTTAATCTTCCATGTCAAAAAATATCCAAAGAAAAATGTTGGTAGGGGGGTAGAGAACAAAATTTATATAAAAATATTTACAAGTTAGAGATAAAAAAATTAATGTGGGGTCAGCCAATGAGAAAGTGATCTTTAAATGTCCCCAAATGTATAGGTAATAATAACAAAATCATATTTCAAAGTTTAAAGAAATTATATCAAAGATGTAAAAAGAAGAGTATTAAAAGACTAATAGAGTTGCATACAAAGATTTTAGATAATTTATATATTAATGTAATAATATGTTTGTATGTTCTTTTAATGCATGAGATTATTAATAAATTCCTTAAAATCTTTTCATGAATCATTTCAGCATTATGTTGTAATCAAAGTTATTTGGCAGATGGTGAGGAGAGAAGAAAGCTGACAGAAGGAGATATGTTTTCCACCATGAAAGTCATTGGTACTCGTAGATAACAAAATAATTTGCAATTTTCTATGATATGAGGTCATAATTGCAAGAAAATAAGTCATCTATAAAATACTAAGTGAATCCATTTTACCAGAAGGAAAGTACTGAAACAAATCCATGGTGGAGCATAGCAGCATGGCTCCTTATTAATCTTCTAAATTGCTTGTTTTATATACTTGCACACACACACACACACACACACACACACACACACACAAAATACTGATCTTTTTCAAGATGACTGTTTTAAATTTTTTCTTACTTATTTTGTATTATATTTTACTAAACCACAAATACTCCTATGTAGGTAAATTCTCTACTTTCTCTTTACTGATTCCATGGCTTCGAAAAATTAACAAAATCATGAGGTTTCTTTTTCTATAGTTGGAATACTGATCATTTTTTAAGTATTCCTAAGCCATAATTTAGCTTTTAGCTTTTTTGTGGCACTGTAGAACAGTAAAACATATCACACAGTGGCAGAGATATCAACTTTCTCCCACTCAATGACTTTTTGTGTGTTCATCTATAATTTATTTAAAGAATTTCATTTTGGCATAAAAAGGATTCATCTGTTTCTCAGCAGCGGCTGAAGATTTTCAGTAAAAGCAAATTGGGATTATTCCCCAAAATATGAATCTAAAATGCTATGCATAAAACTATAACAGAGAAAATACTGTTCTTTTGATGGTAGTTTATTGAATTTTGTAGATATTTACACTTCCTTCACAGTTATTTTACACAGGATTTTTGACTCACTATGAACACATACTTCTTTCTAAGCACAGTGGAAGACAATACCATGTATAAAATCAATGAAAATCTTTAGTAGATTTAAAATTTTTAAAAAACATTAAATATTAATATCAGTCTTTATATTGTACTACTTCTATATTGATGTAATTAAAACACCATGACCAAGGAAACTTTCAGAAAGAAGTGTTTATTTGAATTTAAGATTCCAGAGTATTAAAGTCAGTTCTTGATAGCAGAGCAGAGGCAAAGCTCACAGTGGCTGCAAGCATAACCTGAGGACCGCGCACGCCAGGAACCACTTGTATGTAGTTGTATGTATCAATGGAGTAGAATCAAAATGGAATAACTTTAATTTTTTTTCAAACCTTATTTTTAATGATGATTTTTATATGCTTTAACCTCCCTTTAACCTCCCACTACCCATCAAAGTTGGGGGGAATTTAAGAATATGGGGGAAATAGAGCTGTTTATAAAGGTATAGCTGTCTTCTCAGAGGCACTGCCAAGGCCTGACTAATACAGATGTGTATGCACACAGCCAAATATTGGCCTGAGCACAGGGACCCCAATAGAGAAGTTAGGGGAAGGACTGAAGGAGCTGAAGGGGTTTACAACCCCATGGGAAGAACAATATCAATTAACTCGACCTTCCCCAGAGCTCCCAGGGACTAAACTACCAACCAAAGAGTACACATTGGGGGACCCATAACTCCAGCTGGATAGGTAGCAGAGGACTGCCTAATGAGGCATCACTGAGAGGTGAGCCCCTTGCTCCTGTGGAGGCTCGAGGACACAGGGTAGGGGACTGCTAGGGTGCTGAGTGGGTAGGCAGGTGGTAGAGCACTCTCATAGAGGCAAGGTGGGGGAAGGGATAGGAGATTTGTGGAGGGGAAACCAGGAAGTGGGATAACATTTGAAATATCAATAAATAAAATAACCAATAAAAATGAAAAAGAAAGAAAGAAAGAAAGAAAGAAAGAAAGAAAGAAAGAAAGAAAGAAAGAAAGAAAGAAAGAAAGAAGGAGAGAGAGAGGGGAAGAAAGAAAGTAAGAGAGAAAGAGAGAGAGAGAGAGAGAGAGAGAGAGAGAGAGAGAGAGAGAGAGAATGGAAGGAAGGAAGGTTGGTTCTTTGGATTAACTCCCCTCTGTGTTGTCTGGAAATAGGCAGTTCAGTTCGTAGGTAAGCAGCAGTCCAGCTTGGTAGAATCGGGACAGCAAACAGGAATCAACAATGGAGGCACTACCTAGCAGAGACAGAAAGGCCTTAGCCTCGGCAAAACTCAGCAGGAGCAACCTGGAGGAATGCCAGAAGTCCTAGGCTCACAGATGCCAATATCATCAAAGACTAAAGACCCACAGCATTGCACAGCTAGCTTTATAATTGAGCCAAGCTCAGCCTCTGTCACTGACCTACTGAGTCCTATTTATACACTTCAAATATGACGCGTCCTCCTGGTATCTTGCCTCAGCTCCCACGTCCATCTCTGCTAACATAATTTTACCAGTCAACCCAAGTCTGTAGTCAGGAAACTACAGCACATCACAAGAAGTTTCTTGGTGCGTTTCTATCTATGGAGCCCTGACAAAGGCAGCTCAACTAAGTAATGTAAGGCAGACCAGTTCATACGTGTCCTTAGCAAAAATCTTTTATCACATGTCCTTTCAAGTGCTTGCTTTAGCAGAACATCTTTCCCCATCTCTGCTTCAGCTAAACATTCCTTCACAAGTCTGCCTTAGTCTTTCACCTGTGTCCACTTCAGCTAAACATTCCTTCATGTGTTTGTCCAGCAAAACACCACGTACCGACTTTCCAAAGAACCCTTAAGTTTCCAGTTCAAAATGGCCTGAGTCTTTGAATGCCATTAGAAAGGCACTTCCTCCAGCAAGGCTTCTACTAGATTTCCCTAAACATCACCTGGGAACAAAGTATTTAAATGCCAAAGCTTATGAGGGACATTCTCTTTCAAGCAAATACAAACATCCCTTAAGTAATAGTTAATTCTTGATCCCTAAGTGTGCATTGAGATGGAGCCTTAGAGCTAGTCATAAAGGAGACATCTGAAAAGTATGTATCTCCAAGTTCTAAGTAGCAAGTGCTCTACCCCCGTAGCCTACAAGCTTGCAGCAGAGTGCTGTTGTTCTCAGTCCCGAACTCCTTTTATTTCTGCATTTGTGGTAACAAGCAGATAAATTTATGGATGTGGCTATTTGAAATTAGGTCAAAATTATAAATGCTCATGAATTTGAAAGTGGAAATTCTGCAAAGATGGAGGTAAATTTGTCTGTTTGCTTATATATTTGCCTTTTTTGATAAATTCACATATAAAAATAGGTAAACTAAAATAAATACATTCTGATAGAGTTTTATACATGAATAATATATAACACACAGATAATATATGTAGAAAGAGAAGAGGGCAGACAGAAAGAGAGAATATTTATGTTCTTCCTGTACTCCCATCTACCCATTTCCTATTCTTCACTCCTGTCTATTTCAATCTACAACTTCACTACCTATAACTCCACTCCTATCTCCCAAGTGCTGAACTAAAGTCATTGGCTGCCACATCCAGCACATAAATGGAAACCTCAGTAGACAGTAAACGAGCCCTGACAAATGGTACAAAGAATGCCTAGAGATGTAATCCCCAGGGGAACTGTGTCAGAGATTAAAAATTAAGAAGCAACTATATAGAGACTGTAGATAGTTTTCTCTTGAATTTATCTGTGTGTGTGTGTGTGTGTGTGTGTGTGTGTGTGTGTGTGTACTCAGAAGCCAGGAGAGGGCATCAGAGCCCATGCAGCTGCAGACAAAGATGGATGCTGCTAACCAAACTCAGGCTCTCTGCAACAGCAACAAGTGATCTTAACGGTTGAGCCATCTCTGCAGTCCAATGACATTTTTCTATAGATTTCTCATATATGTGAAGTGATTGGTTGATCCCTAGTATCACAATAACAATAATTATAGAATGTATCTCAGTAATTATGAAGCATTTATGGCACCCCAATTACAACCACTGCTAGCCTCTGTCTTTTTTATTGTTATTTTTTCATATCAGTTGGATTACAGATCCTTAGTGGTCATGTGCTATCAAATCTTTCTCTGAATAGGGGAAAATGAGCCTGTGTATATGAGTTTGAGCTCTGGGACATAAATGATAGGAGAGAAATGACTCACAAAAGTTGAGCACTGCCCTTCACAGAAGCTCTTTGGCATGTAGGCATGTGAATGCCTCTCTCTGTCTCTCTGTCTCTGTCTCTCTTACACACACACACACACACACACACACACACACACACACAAATGATAAAATGTAAGAAGAAAGCAGACTCTGTTTCCCTACCAACTACTAGTTTAGGGGGATATAATTTCTTTCATTCAAATCTATAATTTCATGATATGAGAGGCAACTTGAAAATTTTAGTCTCACCTCCAGGTTTTGGAATTTCTATTCCAAATAAAAGGAGGGAATTGGGTCTCCTTCCTGCACTTCCAGTCACGCAGTGCAGAATCTCAGTCTCAAATGCAGCATTCTGAGAACACTTTGTTACAACTCTCTTTACTAGAGGCAGCTTATAAAATAAAGAGACAGACCTAGAAAGACAGAAGCCATCATCCCATGCTAGAGTCCTGCTAGGAAAACAAGGATATTCTGGGAAAACTCAAGTCATGTTCTTATGTCACATCTCAGGTCAGCAAGACAGACATCTGTCTAGACTGTGTAGTACAATTGCTTTTGTTCAAAACAGGGAACAGGAAGTTCACTACATCAAGTAACTAAAGGAGAACTAGAAAATATTTGACATCCTAATACAATAAGTGCTGAAGACTAAAACAGAAAACTAGTGCAAAATATGACAATGAGAATTTGTTGAATTGGCCTCAAAGACTGGCAACATTCTGGTGTTCAAAGGAGATCATATTTCCAGGATTCAACCGGCAAACAAGAAACTCCCTGTGATATTGTCTATGACAATAGAGCATCTGCTGCCTGTTAGAAAGAATTAACAGCTGATTATCACAATAGAGAACAACCAGCAATACCATTTAACAAGAAGAACTAGGAAAGATGAAGTTTAAGAGACCCAAATGAAGCTACTTGCTGGTGATTAGAGAACTGATGTTTAACCCAAGACCATACTCTATAAGGAATACTAAAAAGCTTATCCTAAGTAAAAAGAGGGGAGAGTTAACTTCACAAATATTGTCGAGAGAAATCACTAGATGACAATCACACCCAAGGCACCCAAGGACGGTAGTTTAGAGGAGCAATGATTACTCATTACTAGATGATTATGCACAGTAACTGCTTCTTCACAGCAAGTCGTATAAAGAAGCAAGGAAAAAAATTAAGGAATACACAGTACCTTCCAAAGGAGGAATGAGTTGGAGAAGGCAAATCTTTTTTAAATATCTACTACTCAATGAATGAACGGAAAGATAAATGAATAGGTAAATATTTAAAATAGCTCAAAGAAGGTGGGTTAAGGTGACACTGCCATGACATATTAACTAGAGAAAATAAGTCTAGTTGGGACTGTCAGTGTGACCTTTGCACATTTGCTGGTAGCATCCATTAAGGTTTTCTATTTAGCTATCACTATGTAACAAACTGCACAAATACCTATTAGAATTAAAAGTGCTTTTTCAGATATCAATTTTGTGTTTGGTTGTATGGTTTCCTGAATCATCCAAATTAAATGTCCTCTGCTGAGCTTTTTCATTAACTTGTCAGCAATTCAGGAGCTGGCTGGTACCGAGTGACCTAAGATGCCTTCAGTCATCTGTTTGGCAGATTCCTGGAGGACTAGCATATGAAGCACATTGAATCTCTTCCATTTGGCCTCTTTTCACTCGTTGGGCTAGCTCTGAATGTTTACCTGGTATTTTCCAGTTTCAGAGAACAATAAGAAAAGCCAAGATTAACTATGCAAGCCTCTGTCTAATGAAAGTTGGTAATGTCTCACAAACAAATCAGACTTAAAAATATAAATTTGCCTACAATTTATTTTGATATTTTCTATTTAGACTACATATTCTTCCAGGAACAGCATGGACAGTGCTCTTCTGCTTATAAGAAATAGAGAATTATCTGCTCCAACAAAATATAATAAGCTAGTATCCCTGTTGTAACAAGAAGTGATGGTTGGCTTTATTCACACAAAGTGGAAAGAACTGAACAGGGGGCTTCAATCAAGGGTTGACTTCTGAGTGGGCTTCAGGTACCTCTGTATGAGATTTTCTCTGTTGCCTTAATTGATATGGGGAGACTCAAATTTGAGTAGCAACTTCTGGTAGACACCCAGAAAACAATAGACATGGCGTATTAATCACCTTTTTAAAATTGAAATTGTACACTATATTCTATTTGGTTTCTCATTCCCCTAACACTTCCTATTCCCTCTCCACCTCCCCACCCACCTACCCCTCGTGCTTATCTCATTAGAAATTAAGACAGGCACCTAAAAAAATAATAATAAAATAAAAATAAACCAGACTCTCTCTCCCTAAAACCTTCCATATTTATTCCCCAAAACAGTTCAAATGGCCTAAGAAACACACAAAAAAAATTTGTGGTAACAGTGTCTACACTCCTGACACCAACTTTCTGCTTTAACTAATTTTATACATCTGTGGCAATATCACTTACAGCAACAACTTAAAAAGTGGAAAGATTTATTCTGGCTCAGAGATTCATTGCTTTCTCTAGTCACTTAACCATTTGTGCTGGGTCAGTGCAGGAACATTTAAATAATCAAATGTGTCATGCACACTTTTACATCCAGGACTCACTGTTCAGAGATTTGCACTTTAAAATATTCATTCTAGAACAGCCATGTTCATCCTTAATAAGAATAAAAACAGAAAGGAAAGAAAGACTGAAGATTGACTCATAAATTTTCTTCATAACTTATTGGCTTTATGTTTCAGGCTAATGATTTCATTAAATTAAAACTTCTTGACCGCTCAAGTTTAAGGAAGTTTGAGGAAGGACCTAATTTTTCATAGGAATAGTATTTGGAAGTTTTGATGACTCTGCAATTCTAATGTATTTTATCTCTTCACAGGATGACCTTTCCAGTGAGTGAAAAAAAGATGATATAATGGAGAAATTAGAGCAATATTGCAACTGCACTGGAGCTGCCATTGCCAAAAGACATGAGCACTTTCATTATGGACTAATGCCAAAATTGCACATCGTATATTAGAAATCATGTCTGCTTTCACTTCTCCTTTCCATTGGCACTCACATGTTCTTCCATTTTCCATGAGGAACAAAATCCAGCTTTCGTAACTAAAGAAACTTTTGGAAAATGCAAATACAACTATACATATGACTTCACAGTCACCTTTTCAAATTGAACTTTTTACAAATCATGTGATGTATTTTTATACTGTTAGAAAGTATAACTTTGAAAAAGAGTCTTAAATATATATCCGTAAAGAAATTAAGCAAAGCTCTAATACTTTCACATAAAAGTCTGAAAAAATATTATTAAAAGAGCCAAAATATTTGAAGCCATCAATGAAATTATGGAAGTGTTCAAAGTATTTTTCTGGTTTCTTTTTTTGGCAAATTAAATATTTTCCTGGTAAATTAAATAAATGGCTCTAATGGAAGATTTGCATGCATACTACTATGGCAAATAAAAAGGAAACAACATCACTGGTATTTTACTAAACAGACATTTAAAATAAAGGCAACCTTAAATCACTTTATTGATTTCTTACGTGCATGGTGTTTTGTATGCATGTAAGTCTAGTCAACACAGTGTGTTTTTAGTGGGCATGGAGGCCAGAAGAAGGCATCAGATATCCTTGGGCTGAAATTATAAATAGTTGTGAGCATCCACATATGTACTAATTATTGAACCCAAGTTCTCTGGAAGAGAAGCCAGGCTCTTAATCATTGAACTATCTCTCCAGGTTCTAAAACTAGTATTGGGGAAATTTTTTCTGGAGAATCTTTAGAAAAATTAATAAAGCAACTGATAAATTTTACATAAATTACATAACATTATTTGCTGAAGCCCAATATAGTAATTTACTTCAAGCCAGTTTTTGATATACAAAGTCTAAGCATACTGATTATTTAAAGAAATAGATACGATAATAATTAGCTTTAATTACTAATTTAACACAAACTAGAATCACCTGGTAAGAGAGTGTCAATAAAAGAATGACTACATTAAGTTAGTCCTGTTTATGAGTTATTGTCTTATATATGTTAATTTATGTGGGAAGTTCTAGCCCATCGTTTTCAGAACCATTCCCTTAGGTAAAGGCTGCTGAGTGGAGACCCTGAGCTGAGCCCAACTGAACATGAGGTTTGCAGGCATCCATTTCTCTGAGAATTTGATTGTAGATGAGATGCAACCACTGTGACTTCTCCACAGTGACAGATAATAACCTGGACTTGTGAGCTAAAATACACCTTTCTTTTTAACTTGGCTTTTGCCATGGCATTTTATTACAACAATAGAAATTGCATTAAAATAAACAGAGAGGTTTTAAATGTTCCAAATCTAATATTGTACCATATATTTTTTTTGTATTTGTTACATGCTGTTCATGATTACCATTAAAGCAGGGCTACATACACATTTAAAGTTGTCTGTAAAAGCAGGTAAATATTTATCAATAAGACACCCTACCTGACATCAAATATTGAACTTGTTCATTTCTAAGTAATTATAATAAGTCATTTCTATATTATAATATGGAAGCCCTCAGGAGTTGATCTGAGTTTGTGCTTCATAAAGTATCTCTGTATGTCTTTTTATTTTCAGTTAAAATTTGTGTGCTTTTAAAATACTTTAGGTAATTTTAAATTCTCCATCAGGCCTGTCTTCATGGCCCCTCTCCAGGTAAATGGGATGGCATTCTGCTCTATGACAGCCGCCTAGCTGAGAATGTGAGCACTCTATAGATGCAGCAGTTGGTGAAGTATATAATCTGCTTCTTTGTAGTTATTATTCCTTGGCATTTTTGCCCTGATGAGATGGTCCAACTAATTTATGAATAGGCAGTTTGCCACTCTGACAGATGGCTCCAACTGCAGCCCAGAGACCATACATAGAGCAGAAATGCCTGGGTTGACAGGATTTTCAGATTGAAAAAAAAAAATCTGTTAGTCTCTTCTTAAGATCGCTCATCTCTAATCCCTGTTTGTTGGAATGTGTTCTAATACACTTTTTTCATTTCCATAGGATGGATTGTAAATATATTTTAATGAAAATTAAGAGTTGACTTCCATGATCCAACCAAGTAATATTTTATTATCAAATTATTTCTGTATTATACCTTAAACTGCAAATGTAATTTAGTGCTAATTATTATACTACTGTGACAGTAACATGATCAGGTTAATTGACTTAAATAATATAGTGTCAGTAGTTATTGTTGTCTTAAAAATCTATTCTAAATTGTACAAAACTTTATATTATTTTAATTTTATTTTATATACCTTTACTATTTCATTATTATAAATTATCTCATTTTTTACTTTAGTAATATTACCTCTCGCATAGTATAAATTTTAGTTTTCAATCTATTCTCATTATTAACATATTATTATGCTTAATATTGCTATGTTTATTGAAAAAAGAAGTGCAGAATTAGCTTCTGTCTATGGAGGTAGACACAAGACTTTAGGAAGCAGTTTGCAGTTTGGGATCATATTAATTGTTATGTTTTTTAGAGCTATATTGTAAAAAAGCAGAGAGAGAGAGAGAGAGAGAGAGAGAGAGAGAGAGAGAGAGAGAGAGTAAAGAAACAGAGGGTGGCCATGGCCATGTGGAGGGGTGATGCGAAGGAGGGGGAGAAAGAGGGCAAGAGGTGAGAGTAAGAGAGGAAAGAGCTTAAGAGAGACAAGAGGGTCATGTTAATTTAATTACGCAGGTGTAATCAATTTTTCTGAAGAGTGTAAGCCTCCCTGATTTTTTAAACTTGTTTTTCAGTATGAGGCAAGAATTCCATTCTTGGAGTGGGCCTCTAATTCAATAAGATACCAGATTGATACTCACATAACAACTGTGCTCCCATGGTTCCAATGGACAAATCTTGACTGACAGGTTGATATTACAGTGTACTGGGTTCACAGCTGCTTAAGCACTGATGCATTTTGTCTCTCTGAACAGCCAATGCAGTACCTTCCAAGAGTAGGAAAGTTGGCCCATAAGGAGCTGAGTCCCAGCTTGATTTCTCTGCCTTGTAACTAGAGTTGTATCTATTACTTCTGGTGGAAAACAAATAACAACAAAATCTTTATTGTTACGGGGAGGCAGGCTATATAGAATTGTGTAACCTATACCTGACACTGGAGTTCTGTTTAATAATCATTCAGTTTTAGTAATATACAGGCAGGGCATCCCTATTGTAACTTAAAGAAAGAAAGAAACACTAATTTTTAACTGCCTTCTAACCCAGTAGGATTCTCTATGGGTTTTTCATGTAACTCTCACTTTGCTAGCTCTCCCCACCTAGCTCTCACTGTCTGCGTATCCTTTCCTCCACCCCTGCTATAAGCTCAGTATTTCCATTCTCTACTTGCACATGACTTAGGTTATTTCTTCTCCCTGCTTAAGACATTTCCCATCCCAATGATTGCCAGTTTCATGGCCTCTAAGGCAGGTTAAACACACAATTTAAAGATTTGAAGATTGGCTCCACATACAAGGGAAGCGATTATGACATTTTTTCTTCTGGGCTGAATAAAATTCCCTTGTTTATTTTTTCTGCTTATTTACATCATTATTAAGTCATCAACTGATAAGTAACTACTCTGATTCCATTTCCCAGCTATTTTGAATAAATGGACAGTTGACATAGCTAAACATGTACCTCTGTAGTTGGATATGGAGTCTTTAGGTATATTTCTGAATGTGGTACAGCTGGGTCACATGGTAGGTCTATTTCCTTTCCAAAGTAGCTTCATTAATTTACACAGGCATCAGCAATGAATTATGATTCCCCTTTCCATCCCGACATATGTGCATATATGCCAGCATATTTTTTTTTAACTATTGGGTTGTTGGGAGATTTTGAACACCAGTACTCTGTCAGATTAAAGGCTGAAAAATATTTGTCTCATTCTGTGGAATACATCCTCACTTGGCTATATTGATAGTTTGTCGTTTCATGAGATCCCAGTTCTCAGTCCTTTAGCATGGTTCTTTCTTGTGCTATCAGAATTGTATCTGCAACACACTTATATATGCCTTTCTTCTGATGTGCACTCTCTATTTTCTTGTTTATCAGTTTTAGAGCATCAGGTTTTATGTTGTAGTCTGTGATACATCTAGAATTGAGTTTTGTGTGGAATAAGAGACAATGATCTGGTTTTATTTTTCTATATGTTAGTATTCTGTTCTTCCGGAACTAATTTTCTGTATATAGCATCTGTTTGCTATGTATAGTTCTAGCATATGTACTCAAAATCAGGTAGCTAGAGTTGTACTGATTTAAATTTGTATCCTCTGGTCTATTCCATTAACCTATAGGTCTGTATCTCCTTGTTTATTTAATATTTGATGTTTTATATTACTGAAAAATAACTTGAAATCGGGCATGGTGATACCTCCAGAATTATGGATTTTGCTTTGGCTAGGTTTAGTTTTAATGGTCTCATATAAACTTTAAGATTACCTTTTGTATGTTTGTGAAAACTGGACTTGGAATTTCTATTAGGGTTGAATGAAATCTATAGATTGCTTTTGGTGAGTCAGATATAATAATAGTATTACAGTTTTGAATCCGCATTGGAAGTCTTTCCAGCTTTCTATATCTTCCTCAGTTTATTTCCTCAGCATCTTAAGTTTTTACTGTAAAAGACTTCCATTTCCTTTGTAAGATTTATTCTCAGGTATTTTCTTCTTTTTTAGATGGCTATTAATACCCTCTGTGGCTATGACTTTCTTGTAGTACAACTCTTCCGCTTCCTGTGGCTTACAGAAGCAATTGAGCTGCCTGTGGGTTTTCCTCAATGACTGCTCCATTGTTACCTGTGCCTTCTCCCTTTGTTACTGCCCCTGAAGTTTTCTGCCCATCCCCTCTCCCCTGTGTATACAGCTGTAACTTACCCCTCAGTTCTAACCGGCTTTGTGTCTATATTGATTGCCTATCTGTGGATGCTAAGGTGGCCTCTAGGCTTCACTCAGTGACCTGATCATCCTGATACAGAAAACCATACTAATTGTCTAGGTCAGGACTCTCTCCTGTGCCTCACACCAGGATATGAAATTCTTCTGGTTTTGCTTGTCTACTTGTTTTGTATTTTCTTACAAGCTATAGGAGCTTCCCCTGTTATCTGAAGGGGAATGGCTTCTTCACCATTTCCTTTGTAGTTTATCTGAAGGGGAATGGCTTCTTCACCATTACCTTTGTAGTTGGAGGGTGTCTTTCCATAGGGAGTTGAAGTGAGGTGAAGAGGTTAGAGGAGGAGGCTTAATGACTTTTCTACAGTGGAAGGGACTACAAGTTTACAAATTTGCTTTACAACTGAAACTTTCTCTGGGCTCTGACCTTTCTTTTATATCTCCTTTGAGGGAGAGGACACTGTGATATGTCAAGGGAATACCTGTCAGTGAAAGCAAATTGCCTCGCTTGAAGATAAACACATTCTTCAAGCCAATAAGGAAATGTGACATAACAGGAAGATAAGCAAAACCGTGGAATTACTTCTCATGGAGGGAATGTATATATATATATATATATATATATATATATATATATATATATATAGTCAATGTATTAGTCAGGGTGAAATAAAAATTTGAAGCACAATAGAGATTACAAAACATACCTCCCAGAATGATTACATCCTAAAATATACAGTGTGGTTTTAAGTCATACCTCCCAACAAGAAACTAAATAATATTCAATGTGCATCTCTGTGTTTCAAAACTGTTTAAAATTTCAGAAAAAAACAGTTAAGAAAAAGACCTTGGGAAGCTAAATATGCATTAATTATACTTCTTGGAATAAGAAAAAAGTAAGGACATAATTTTTGGAATACTTTCTGAAATTAAAGGTTTAAATTTACATATTGAAATGGCATTTTTGCTGTGAAAAGCCATCCAGAAAATGAAAAATTGAGAGATTCGAGGAGTAGAGTGCATTTCTAAGAGAATCATAAAAATCATAAATATGAGATTACTTCCCAGAACATGGAGCCTGATTCTGATCTTCTTTTAGAGATTAATTATCTCTCAATGTTAAAGGAGTGGCAGTTACTGGATTTAAGGAGGAAAAAGTTGAAAATTTGCTTGAGGATTTTATGTATTTGAGACAGCAAAACATGTTCTTTAAAAGCATTGAAATCATGATAATACAGTCTACCTAAAGCTTCATTTTAAATGACATTCTCAAATACTGCTACAGAAAGTGAATTTTTGTCACTAACAGTAATAATATGTTGTTACCTATATATAACAATGGCTTATTCCTCTTGACTTCCACTGATTCTTAGAAATAAATCCTAGTGTCTATTTCAGTATGTTGTAAGGTGAAAGTAAATTTGTCATAGGTTATATATCAGAAACTATCAGGACAACAGGAGTCATGCTGTTTGCCATGCTAGCATGTAAATATTTTACGCAGTGAGAAGTCAGCAGCTGAATGCTGCCATGCTGGCATGACAGTCAGAGACCCCAGGGAAGCACAAAACTAACCATGAGGGTCACAGGCCCTGGGTCCTTTGCCTGAGTTAATTTTGTCTTGTATTTTTTTTTTTAGGGTGGTGCTGTGGT
>NC_034592.1:68010835-68013374 GCF_900095145.1 Mus pahari | reverse complement strand
ATGGTTGTGAACCACCATGTGGTTGCTGGGATTTGAACTCTGGACCTTCAGAAGAGCAGTCGGGTGCTCTTACCCACTGAGCCATCTCACCAGCCCCCAAGACTTTTCTTTAATTAATCAATTAATTTACTTACATCTTGGTCACAGTTTCCCCTCCTTCCTCTCCTTCCAGTTTCTCCTTCTCTCCTCTCTTCCCATATCTCCCCTTTCTGCTCAGAGAAGGGAAGGCCTCCCATTAATATCAACTCACCTTGGCATACTAAGTTGCAATAGAACTAAATGCACCTTCTTCTATTGAGGCTAGATAAGGCCGTTTAGTTAGGGGGAAAGGATCCAAAAGCAAGCAACAGAGACAGAGATAGTCCCTGCTCCTAATGTTATGTGTCCCACATGAAGATCAAGATGAATATCTATTACATATGTGTAAGGGTCTAGGTCCAACACACGCATGCTCTTTGTATGGTGCTTCAAGCTATATGGCCCAGTGGACAGAGTTTAGTTGATACTGTAGATTTCATTGCTGTGTCCTTGGTCTCTATGGCTCCTTCATTTTTTCTTCTCTTCCACAAGATACCCTGGACTCTGCCTAATGTTTAACTGTGGCTCTCTGCATTTGTTTCTACCAAATGCCAGATGAAGACTCTCAGATGAGAGTTATGTTAGGCTCCTGTCTGCAAGTATAGCATCATATCACTAATAGTGTCAGGAGTGGGCTCTCTATTATTATGGCATGGGTCTCAAGTTGGGCCAGGTATTGGTTGACCATTCCCTCAATTTCTGTTCCCTCTTCATCCATATATATCTTATCAGTGGGAAAAAAATGTGGGTAGAAAA
Source organism: Mus pahari (assembly GCF_900095145.1). Taxonomy (NCBI): domain Eukaryota; kingdom Metazoa; phylum Chordata; class Mammalia; order Rodentia; family Muridae; genus Mus; species Mus pahari. Next base: position 68,012,540 of record NC_034592.1, on the reverse strand, counting down.
TTTTGTGGCTAGGTTGTTATCCCATCACTTTATTGGAAGTCCTGACTGGTTACAGGCAGTCACTATTGCAGGTTCCATATCATCTATTGCTAGAAATCTTAGCTTGGGTCACCCTAATAGATTCCTAGAAGTTTCCATTGTCTTAAGTTTCTAGCACATCTCAGAGATGCCCTCCCACTACTAAGTTCATTTCTCCCTCCCATAGTTGGCTCCTTCCCACAGTGATACCTTCCATTCCCCACACTTTCCACTCTCCCACTAAATTCACTCCCTCCATCCTCCCCTGATGGCTACTTTCTATATCTTATTATCCATTCTCAGTGAGATTCAAGCATCCTACCTTGTGCCCTCCTTGTTACTTAGCTTCTTTAGGTCTGCGGATTGTAGCATGGTTATCCTGTACTTTATGGCTAATGGACACACATAAGTAAGTATGTACTATGCATGTGTTTCTGGTTCTGGGTTATCTGACTTATTGTACCATTATTTTATATGGTCTATTATCTTTATTTGAGCAATCAAAGAAGTTAAACAATATTGACTGCATGAATGTTAATGTTATTTTTTAAATTTGTGCTCCTATTGTGCAATGTTCTAGAACATAAGGATTTTTAAGACATTTCATAACAAAAATAGCTCTAACTTTTAATGTGTGAAATTGTGCAGGTACAATCTTGTTCACTTATCTTTTTCCTGAAATTAACTTTCACATATCAAATGTTATTGTTTTGTTATCTTCAAAGAAGGAACATATATCTGTTAAAAGCAAACAAAAATATAATCCTCCAAAAGAGAGAAATAAACATATTCATGCTAAACTGTATCTGCAAGTAGGTTAAGATTTAAGTTTTTATTGTTTCGAATTTTAATTAAATAGAATTACATTACCCTTTTCTCTTTTTTGACTTTTTTCCAATAATGTATATACGTGTGTGAGTATGTACACATGAGACACAAAAGATAAGAAGAATTTATTTGAGACAAGAAAAATGTGTTGGGCCCATTTAAACTGGACTTCCAGGTATCTGTGAGTTATACAATGTGGGTATTGGGAATTGAGTTCTGATCCTTGGAAAGAACAGTAGTTCTTATAAGTTCTTATAAGTGACTCTGTCATTTTATAGCTCCTAAACCACTAAAGTATGTATTTTTAATATGTTTGTATTTTTAATATTCTGTTTTCTTCTTCCCTCCTCCCATCCTGTTTTCCATTATCCTCCCTTGGCCTCTGCAGCCTTCATGCAGGCACATGCTAGGAGGATGACCATATGAATATCAGAGGACATCTTGCAGGAGGCAGTTCATCCCTTCTATCATATGGGTCTCAGGCTTTGATTTCTGGAATTAAGTCATGATGGTGGATGTCATTACCTTCTATGCTATCTCACCAGCACTAATAAGGTTACATATTTCAGTTAAACAACTTAATGTAAAATATGTATTCTATATTATTTTATATGTATGTATGTATGTATGTATGTATGCATGGTTTTTGTTGCTTGCAATGGGGCTGATAGAGGGCAGAGGACTATTGGTAGGTGGGAGCATTAAATTATGTGCTTAAGATTTATTAAAATCATATGCTATAAGAACATATTCCAATAAAACACTTAGGAAACATTTTCTTATGTTTTTTTTGTTAGATATTTTCTTTATTTACATTTGAAATGCTATCCCAAAAGTTCCCTATACCCTCCCCCTGCCC
>NC_034592.1:67977485-68010824 GCF_900095145.1 Mus pahari | reverse complement strand
TGGTCCAGTCTATTTGGAGTTCTGTAGGCTTCTTTTATGTTCATGGGCATCACTTTCTTTAGGTTCGGGAAGTTTTCTTCTATAATTTTGTTGAATACATTTGCTGGCCCTTTAAGTTGAAAATCTTCATTCTCATCTGCTCCTATTATCCAAAACTTTGGTCTTCTCATTGTGTCCTGGATTTCCTAGATGTTTTGAGTTATGATATTTTTACATTTTGCATTTTCTTTGATTGTTGTGCCCATGTTCTCTATGGAATCTTCTTTACCTGAGATTCTTTCTTCTATCTCCTGTATTTTATTGCTGATGCTCACATCTATGGTTCCTGAATTCTTTCCTAGGGTTTCTATCTCCAGAGTTGTCACATTTTGGGTTTTCTTTCTTTTTTTTTTCTTTTAAAGATTTATTTATTTATTATATTTAAGTACACTGTAGCTGTCTTCAGACATTCCAGAAGAGGGAGTCAGATCGTGTTACAGATGGTTGTGAGCCACCATGTGGTTGCTGGGATTTGAACTCCAGACCTTTGGAAGAACAGTCGGGTGCTCTTACCTACTGAGCCATCTTACCAGCCCCGTGGGTTTTCTTTATTGCTTCTCTTTCCCTTTTTAGGTCTTGGATGGTTTTATTCAATTCCATCACTTGTTTGTTTCTGTTCTCCTCTCTATCTTTAAGGACTTCTACCTCTTTAGAAGTATTCTCCTGTTTTTCTTTAAGTACTTGTACCTCTTTAGCAGCGTTCTCCTGCATTTCTTTAATAATGCTCTTCTTAAAGTCCTTTACCAGCATCATGAGGTATGCTTTTAGATCTGATTCTTGCTTTTCAGGTGTGTTGGGGTATTCAGGACTGACTGAGGTGGGAGTGCTAGATTCTGATGATGGTGAGTGTTATTGGTTTCTGTTAGTAAGATTCCTACATTTGCCTTTCTCCCTCTGGTGATCTCTGGAGTTAGTTGTTATAGTTGTCTCTGGTTGGAGCTTGTTCCTCCTGTGATTCTGTTAGCCTCTGTTAGCAGTCATGGGAGTCCAGCTTTCTCCTGAGTCTCAGTGGTCAGATTACTCTCTGCAGGGAAGCTCTCCTCTAGCAGGTAAGGTGCACAGAGGCCTGGCGTTCAGATCTGTCTCCTGGCTGTAAATGTAGGCCCAAAACAGGGCCTGTGCCAGAAGATGTGTTGCCTCTGCAGTTTATTCACTTACCTGCACAGATTAGCCACCGAGGGACCCTGGACACAATATGACTCTCTCACCTGCTCTGGCAGACAGAGCCTTCACAGGTGGCCACCTTTTGTCTGGTGAGAAAGGTACCCAAATTTCTGGAGCCAGAAACGGGTTCTGTCCCAGAAGCTAGGTTGCTTCTGTCTGTCCCAAAGCTGTGTAGCTTCTGTGGTTCACACTCTCACCAGTGCAGACTGGAGCCTAGGCAAACCGGAGCAAAGATGGCTCCCTTACCAGCTCATGCAGTGATAGCTCTTGCCCTTCCGGTTCAGACCTGGGAGACCTCTTCTGGGCAGACACCTCTCCTCTGATGGGGCAGGTGCTAGTATGTCTAGAGACAGAAATAGGACCTTTCCCATAAGCTGTGTTGCTTCTAGAGGCAGCCCTCTCCCAGCAACTCACCAGAGCAAAAATGGCAAAGATGGCTCTCTTACCAGCTCAGGCACTGAGAACCCTCCAAGGCGGACACCTCTCCTTGGGCGGGAAAGGTGCTGGATGACTGGAGCCAGAAAAGGGATCTTTCCCAGAAGCTGTGTCTCTTCTGCAGGCTGCCCTCTCCCCCTGGCAATGCACTGGACCAAAGATGGCTCTCCTACCAGCTCAGGACTTGAGACCCCTCCCGGGCAGATAACCCTCCTTGGTTGGAAAAGATGCGGGATCGAGGAAACATTTTTTAATTAAATTAAAATACGATTACACCATTTTTCTTAATTCCATTTACTTCTTTTTTAGCTCCTCTCATTTCCCCCTCCAATAACCTCTAAAATTCCTGGATTCTTTTTTTTTTTTAGTTATTATTGAAACATGCATAAGCATACATATATAGCTTGTAGTTGTGTCCTATGGTGAAACCTTTAATTTATTGGTTTTTCTGATAGAAAGTGGTCAGTAAAAACTATCTAAATGAAATAAGATCAAGGGATTTTTTTGAAATTTTAGTTCAGTTTTGAACCATTGTGTTTGTATATTTTCATAGTGTAAGCAAAAGTTTATGTAAAGTACATAAGATCAAGATTAATCATCATTTAAACCTTAGGAAGCACTCACAATTGGAACATCAGAGCCATAGAGAAGCCATCCTGACTGGAAGGGAACTGACTTCATTTCTCATGTGTCTTGCTCTTCTCCTTACTCTTCCTATCACCAAATAATAAAGATTGCTTTGCCAGTTCTGTTAATAAAAGTAATTTCTTTTCAATACAACTACAATGAAATGAGTCAACTTCCTCTGAAAGTTTTGTTTTCTGATATTTTGGACTTACCTTCTAACAACTTTGTTTTGTTTTGCTTTCATAACTCAAAAGTCTACAAAGTGAAGTAATCATTAAAAACCAAGGTTGGGACATGTTGCTTGGCAGATACACTATTTCATTTCCAATCCCTTTATTTAGATAGGTCTTCCTAATTGCACTACAATTCACCCTAATTGCAGATTGACTATACAAGAAACTGTGATGGAATAAATAGGACAAATGGCTTTAGGATTTTTGAGGAGAAGGCATGGTTGTTTGTTACATCGTTTAGGGATTCTACTTGTTCAAGGAAAAAAATTCAATCTGTGTTTTTCTTTTGGATTAAGCATGTTATTGGATGTGGATTATAGTGCTTTGGGTGATACCATGTTGCTAAGAAAATCAACCAGGTATTCAACTTTGCTTTCAAATGTCTAAACTGTGTCTTTTACCATTTCCCCAGAGATGGAAAACCCCATGTATAACTTCCTGGTTTTTAATAGTATTGAGTACAAGGAAACAGATTATGATGCTATTTGCAAGTATCAGTCTGTGGTCTTTATTTGAATACAATTGATTTCCTCTGTAGTCCAATATATTTTTCAGGTGAATTAAAAACATTATTCTAGGAGGTAAAAGGTAGCTTGGTCAAAGGTACTGATCCATTCCAGGTAAACATTCAATATGGTAACTTGGAAGCTGTGTTAAAGGACACATAGAATTTAGCACACGAAGTCCAGGGCTGGTAAATGACCAGCAGGTCGGAGTGGAGTGCTCTGATAAGAGTACTGTCGTCTAACCTTAATGATATTCAAGAAGAAAAAACAGTTTATAATTATTTGGCCAGAATTAAACTCCATTTTTCAACAGAACAAAACAAAAAAATGTTGAGCAATTCAATGGCTTAACGCAAACTTGACATAACTGTTGAAGGGCAAGCAAGAATATAATAATACATTAACTTATATGGTTTGACAGAGAGAAAAATAAATTTTTACATTTTCTAGTTAATTTTACTGTAATTAATGCTTGTTTCTTTCGCATTGCATTTGGCTCTTTTAATTTCTTCAACTATGCCACTCAAATTCTTCTATTCAAAATTCCATCAAGAGCACAAAAAAGATTGATTACCACCAGTGTGTAATCAGCATCTTCCTGTCAGAATGTGACTCCTGATGACAAAATTTAGAGACAAAAAAAAAAAATCCTTTAGACCAATTCCCCACTTTTTAATTTTTTTATTAGATATTTTCTTCATTTACATTTCAAATGTTATCGCCTTTCTTAGTTTCCCCTTTGAAATTCCCCTGTCCCTTCACCCTTTCCCCTGCTCCCCAACCTACCCACTCCCAATTCCTGGCTATGGTATTCCCCTGTACTGGGGCATAGAATCTTCATAGAATCAAGGGCCCATCCTCACATTGATGACCTACTAGGCCATCCTCTGCTACATATGCAGCTAGTGCCATGAGTTCTACCATGTGTTTTCTTTGGTTGGTGGTTTAGTCCCAGGGAGCTCTGGGGGTGGGGGGAATACTGGTTAGTTCATATTGTTGTTCCTCCTATGGGGCTGCAAACTCCTTCAGCTCCTTGGGTACTTTCTCTAGCTCCTTCATTGGGGATCCTGTGCTCTATCCAATGAATGGCTGTGAGCATCCACTTCTGTATTTGTCAGGCACTGGCAGAACCTCTCAGGAGACAGCTTTATCAGGATCCTGTCAGCAAGCACTTGTTGGCATCTGCAATAGTGTCTGGTTTGGGTGGTTGTTTATAGGATGGATTCCATTGTGGGACAGTCTCTGAAAAGTCATTCCTTCAGTCTCTGCTTTGAACTTTGTCTCTGCAACTCCTCCCTTGTGTATTTTGTTCTCCCTTCTAAGAAGGATTGAAGTATCCACACTTTGGTCTTTCTTCTTCTTGAATTTCATGTGTTTTTGCAATTGTATCTTGGGTGTTCTGAGCTTTTGGACAAATATCCACTTGTCAGTGAGTGCATATCATGTGTGTTTTTTTGTGATTGGGTTACCTCACTTAGGATGATATCCTCCAGATCCATCTAGCTAATATCTGATATATATAAAGAACTCAAGAACTTAGACTCCAGAAAATCAAATAACCCTATTAAAAATGGGGTACAGAGCTAAAAACAAGAATTCTCAACTGAGGAATACGGAATGGCTGAGAAGTACCTTTAAAATTGTTCAACGCCCCCAATCGTCAGGGAAATGCACATCAAAACAACCCTAAGATTCTATCTCACACCAGTCACAATAGCTAAGATAAAAAACTCAGGTAACAGCAGATGGTGGCAAGGATGTGGAAAAAGAGGAACACTCCTCCACTGGTGATGGGATTGCAAGCTGGTACAACCATTCTGGAAAATCAGTTTGGTTGTTCCTCAGAAAACTGGACATAGTACTACTGGAAGATGCAGCAATACCACTCCTGGGCCTATACCCAGAAGATGCTCCAATTTGTAATAAGGACTTATGCTCCACTATGTTCATTACAGCCTTGTTTATAATAGCCAGAAGTTGCAAAGAACCAAGATGTCCCTCAACAAAGGAATGGATAAAGAAAATGTGGTACATTTATAAAATTCTCCATGTTTTAGGCAATTAAACTCTCAATAGCTTTTAAATAACATATGTACTATGTATGTGTATATCAGATGCTAAATATGACAGCATAGCTCTTTTATCATACCCCTAAATATATCACTTCCATTAATATAATGTGCTTATTCTAATGACTTTTACTGCAAGACCATGAAAGGCAGCCTGTCTTGGTTGAGTGAGGCTTGCTCTGGAGATGCAGTAGGAAACCCTACAAGGGACGAAGCAGTGAGTCACTTTCCAAGAGACAGGTGCCTGATACCACAGATCGTCCAACTCTGTATTTCTGTGGCTATAAGTCACGCAGAAAAATGTCCCAAGCTCCTGGCATTCTGGCTAGACTCTACTCCTGCAGTTACCTGACCATAGACAGGTATGCTCCTTCCCACAGTTATCTGGCAACAGCAAGGTAGCCCCGCCCACTATGAAAGGGGCTGCTTGGCCCCTCCTCTCTCTTTCTTTAAGCTCTCACCTTTCTTACTCTTTTTTTTCCTTTTAATTATTTTATTAGATATTTTCTTCATTTACATTTCAAATGCTATCCTCAATATCCCCTATACCCTCCCCCCACCCTGCTCCCCTACCCACCCACTCCCACTTCTTGGCCCTGGCGTTCCCCTGGACTGGGGCATATAAAGTTTGCAAGACTGAGGAGCCTTTCTTCCCAATGAGGACTGAATATGCCATCTTTCTTTCCAACTTTAACTTTTTTTCTTATTTTTTTTTTTTTTTAATTCACGTCAGGCAATATCTTTTCCAACTATTTAAATCTTCTGTAGCACATGGAATGTTCAGTCAAGGAAATTACATGAGTGAAGTAGTTTGTTCTAAGAAAATTTTATTACAATAATGACTAATGGCTGGATTTAGTCCCAGTCTAATTTGAAACCTCCTGATAAAGGTTATTTGGAATATAAAAGAGATCAAAAATATTGTAAATACTAAATACTATTGGTTCCAGCTATGTAATTAGTAGTGATTTTCACTTTCAAATGCACATTTATTAAAATAGAAATATATATACATTAATTTCACAAAGTATATTGGGTTAATCAAGAAAAGAGAGAGGGTAATATTGGTTTATTTGTGCTCACAGAGATTTCATATATTTGTATATACAATTTTACATGAGATATTCAGTAAAATATGAAAAATTAATATAATTAGAAAATATTTCCTCTTAATTTCATACTTTCGTATTTAGTTTCTGAAACTTTACTATAGACTAGAAGATATTCTAATGAGAATTAACTGCAAGTTGTTTCCTAGGAGGCATTTCAAGAAACAAATAATACCCTCATTATCTAAAGTTGGGATTTGCATGACTTCTCTTTCCTGAATATCTGGATATAATATATATTTCCCACACATATTCTCTCAATTTGCCCACTGACCCCAGAAAACTGCTTCAATCTAAACCTTTCCTGCTGCCTCATCTAAGGACAATGATTTCATGCCTGTTTCCTGTAAGTTGTTCTAATGGCTTCTCCCAAACTGTACATCAACAAGGATTGCATATTCCTCTTGAATATTCACGATAGTTTTGTCTGCTAGTTCATTCCCAGCAGATCTTAATCGTGATGAATTCTCTCCTGAGTTAAATATTTATTCTGCTACACCTCCTTTCCTTCTTGCTTTCTATTAAAAACCCTATTCCACACTTGTCTCAAAGAGGTCTAATGTGTTTAATCACTATTTCTGATTTAAAAGACAGACTATTCTTTATTTTTAGAGCAGACTTCTAATTTCTGACCATGTCTTCTGTCTTTCTAATGACAGATAACTGCTTTCAGTTAAATTTAGTCCCATCTAGTGATTAATGAATCAATTCGTGATGTACAAATTAGTCACAGTCTAGTTAAAACTTTCCATTTTTATGCATTACCCTCAATTCCAAGTTTCTGTCTTCAAGATGCAGGGAAGCAAGTAGAAAGGCCAGTCATATAAACAAGCTACCAATAACATAATATGTACTGTGTTTCAACCATTTTATGTGCTGGAGTTACAGTGGATATCATTTTCTCAAACACTTAGAGGGTCAGAAGCACTCCAGAGAGTGTCAGATAAGAATCTCGTTTGTGCTTCTGGCCTAAGTCATCTGGAAGGTGTCCATGCCATTAGCCTGTGTAAACCATTCTGCCTATTTAGCTGGCATACCATCATTCTACCTACAGAATCCTTTGTTTTGAGGAAACCCATTGGCTCTTCTGAGACAAGGTGCTTTATGCTCAAGTCTCTAAATGTATTGTTATCATACTTATGTAACTCCATTTTTAGATCATTGCCTGAAAATGATAGTAGAGATAGTAATGGGATTTATTTTCCTTTTGGTAAAACCTTAAATGGAAAAATGTGGTAGAGGAAAACATCAAATGATTCTTTTGTATGCTCTTTCCTTAAATTCTCTTCTGTGTTCACTGACCAGAAAGCAAAGGACTGGGATGTTTGAGTGACAATGAAATCAATACTCTTGGTTTATGCAAGACTTGAACAGATTCTCTTCTATCCACTGATTCATCAGTAAAGTCTGAGATGCTTATCTGACTTCACAGAGCTCTGCCATATGTGAAAAACTGTCTACATATCTTGTATGTACCATGATTATACTGACATGGATAATAGTTTCAGGAATAGACACACTTCACAGCACTTTGTTGACTTCTGTTTACATTTGCTACACACTCCTGTAAACTTTAATCCAGTAATTTGTCTACTAAATTATTACAATCAAAATGAAATGAAACATAATGAATATTCTTCAATGTATCTGAATATATTTAAATTGAGTCTTCTTATTTTCCAATTCATACTTTTAAATTTTCATTAAAGCCTCTTATTATGATATTAAGTTTTTCTTTCCTAAGGTTTTGACTCCTTTTCATTTACAATAAGTTTTCTACATACTTTGGTCACTTCCATCTGTTTTTATGAGATCATTTCCCTAAATGTCTCTATGACATATTGAATTAACATTTTACATTTTCTAGGCATTTGTGCTTATTGTTTTAATCTTAATTTTTTCCCAAATAGGTTTATGAGGCATTTCAGTTTATTTAGTTCAAGTAGTTGTTTTCAAACACAGTGTATATATTAAAAATAGAATACACATGTTGGGAAAACAGAAACTGTGACCTGTCTCACATTGTTATAACAAGGACAAAGAGAAAACGAGCACTGTAATGCACAAATCAACAAGCTCTATACTGTGTCAATTCTTATTAACACAATATCTTCGTATACCCATATCTTCATACTCAGGCAAGAAATATGAGAAAAATATCATCATGGTGTTTACACTAATTTTTCTAAGGGTAATTATTAACCACACTATGGAGAAAGTATTAGAGAAAATTCAAGAATATCACACAAAGGTGTCATGATAATTTTGTCCTTTGACAAGCTATAAACAGGTAAGAGTATAAGGAGTAAATGAGCAGATTCATATTTCAGTCAGAAGACAAAAATAGCTTTTAGGTTAGAGGGCAGGGGCAAGGTTAGCAATATGTAAGCAAAGATACCTATTACACATTCAAATAGAAATGTCAAACAGTGAGTTGAACTATTTTGCAATAAGTAAAACTTGGAAAGATTTGTATATGCTTTGAAATCCAAGAGATTGATTAGATCATCAAAAAGTTGATTCTGGAAGGGAAAGGAAAACGTCTTTGAGGAGTTCAGAGCACACTGTTCTGGGAGATAAATATAAAACAAATAAGATTAAGAGTAGTTACAAAGAAGGAAAATAAAAATAATGAATGACTTTTGTAGTGGAGACAGAAAAAAGAAACTACTTGGAAAGAGAAAAAACAAGTGTTAAATATTATGAAATGGTAAGAATAAGCCCTACTAAGTGGAGGAGTGAGCATTCTGTGCTATAATAAGCTGGGAATTTGATGTCATTAATAGTGCTATTTTTTTTTTTAAGCAGCATTGATCCAATGGCTATTTAATATAGATTTAATTGAAAATACAAGAGTAATTGAAAAGTCTAGATGTAGATAATTCTCTTTTAAAAATTGTTATTGGTTATTCTATTTATTTATATTTCAAATGTTATCCCCTTCCCAGTTTTCACTGTGCAAACTCCCTCTCTCGTTTCCCCTCCTCCTGCTTCTGTCAGGGTGCTCTCCCATCCACCCACTCATGCCTCACCACCCTGGCATTCCCCTACACTGGGGCATCAAGCCTTCACAAGACCAAGGGCCNCCCCTCCCATTGATGCCAGATAAGGCCATCCTCTGTTACATCTGCAATTGGAGCCATGGGTCCCCTATGCGTACTCTTTGGTTAGTGATTTAGTCCTTGGGATCTCTGGGGAGGGGGGGTGGCTATTTTCATTAATTGATGTAATGGCAGTTCTACGGGAAGATGGGAGTGGGTTTTTCTTGCGTTGCTAGTGCAAAGGAAGTTGTCTTAGCATTTCTAGTACTTTGATAAAACACCATCACTAAAAACAATGTAGAGAGATTATTTTGTTTACATGTATCAGGTTACAATCCATTCAGGGAACACAAGGTAATAACTCAAGTTAGGAGTCTGGAGTCAGGAACTGAACCTAAGCCATGCAGGATTCCTTCTCAATATTTTGTTCCTCATTGCTTGCTCTTCCTGCTTTCTCATCCCATCTAGGACCATGTGCATGATCCACTGCCCTGAATAGACTGTGCACTCCTATATCAATCACTAATCAAGAAAATCCTCTGCAGACTTGTCTATTGGCCAATCTTATGGGGACATTTTTCTCAATTTAGATTCTTCTTCACTCTAGTCAGTTAAATAAGCAGATTTCCACCTCTCCCTTCATACCTTAAAGTACAACCCCACATGGGGCAGTCTCTGGATGGTCATTCCTTCAGTCTCTGCTCCACACTTTATAACTCCTTCCATGGGTATTTTGTTCCCCCTTCTAGAAAGATCAAAATATTCACACTTTGGCCTTCCTTCTTCTTGAGTTTCATGTGGTTTGTGAATTGTATCTTCAGTATATTGAGCTTCTGGGCTAATATACACTTCCATCCCATATACAATCACCCAAACCAGCCACTACTGTGGATGCCAACAAGTGCTTGCTGACAGGAGACTGATATTGCTGTCTCCTGAGAGACTCTGCCAGTGCCTGACAAATCCAGAAGTAGATGCTCACAGACATCCATTAGACTGAGCACAGGATTCCCAATGAAGGAGCTAGAGAAAGTACCCAAGGAGCTGAAGGGGATTGAAGCCCCATAGTTCATCAATATGAACTAACCAGTACCCCCAGAGTTCCCTGGGACTAAACCACCAACCAAAGAGTACACATGGTGCAACTCATGGCTCCAGCAATTATATTACATTACATTTGAAATGTAAGTAAAGAAAATATCTAATAAAATTTTGAAAAAAATGTGTTCAACCCTACAGTGTTATCTTCAATATTACAGCAGAACATTTGCAACAGCCTCTTCCCACCTCATCCCTAGTGGATCCTATAGATCTTCCACATCTAATAATCCTCCTCCAACTCATTGCTTTACCCTAGCACCCAATACTAGCACCGCCTTCCTGGGAACCCATAGGTCACTCTATCCAGGGAAGCAGATAGGCAAACTGCAGGCCTCAGAATTCCTTAAAGAGAAAATGAGTAAATCTTCCTTTAAAAAAAAAAAAAAAAATCTATGGAAGAAAACAAATAGTGGAAAGAAATGAATAAATTTTTTCAAGACCTGAAAGTGGAAATAAAATCAATAAAGAAATCCCAAACTGAAGGAAACATGGAAGTGAAGACATTTAGAAACTCACCGGGACCAAAGAGTCAAGATTCACCGACAGAATCAAAGCGATAGAAGAGTTCCATTCTCAGGAATTAAAGACATGGTAGAAAAAAATACTGCCATCAGTCAATGAAAATTTTAAATCTATAAGACATCCAGGCTCAAAACCTCCAGGAAATCTATAACATCAGAGAAAAGCAAAACCTAAGAATAATAGAAGTAGCAGAAGGAAAGGAAACATAGCTCAAAGGCACAAAAAACTGTATTTGTCAAAATCATAAAAGAAAATTTCCTAAAATAAGTGATGCCTATCAACATACAAGAAGCACACGGAACACAAAGTGAACAGAACCAGAAACAAATTATCTCAGTACATCACAATCAAGAGAGTAAACCTACAGACACAGAAAGAATATTTAAAACTTTAAGGAAAAAAACTCCATGTAACAGAAACACAGACCTGTTAGAATTATACCTGACTTCTCAATGGAGACCCTAAAAGCTGGAAGGACCTGGGTAGATTCTAAGAGACCACAAATTCTCTGCCAGACAATAATACCCAGAAAAACTCTAAATTACCTTAGGTGAAAAAAAAAATAAGTAAGACATTATTTCATGATAAAATTAAATTAAATTAAATTAAATTTAAAATTAAACTAAATTTAATTTAAATTAAATTAAAATGAAATTTATCTCTAAATTCAATCCTACAGAAGGTAACTCCAACCCAAGGAGGTTAACTGCATCTAAGAAAACATAAGGGACAAATAATCCCACAGCAGCAAAGCCAAAAGAATGGAAAGGGCACACCCACTACCACGACCGCCTATACCAACATGTCAACGACAAAATAACACAAATCAGCACTCATTGGTCAGTGATATCTTTCAACATTAAATGTCTCAGTTCCTTAGGAAAAAACATAGACTGAAATAATTGATGTGAAAACAGGATTCATCTTTATGCTACATCCAGGAAACAAACATACCTTAACCTCAAAGGTCAATATATCTTTAGTGTAAAGGTTTGGAAATACATATTTCAAGCAAATAAACCTAAGAAACAAACTGTTGTAACCACTTTAATTCCTAATGAAATATATTTTAGACAAATCTAATCAGAAGAGACAGAGAAGGAAACTGTTTACTTATCAAAAGAATATCAGTAGCCCTCCTATATACAAATGGCAGACTGGGAAGAAAATCAGGGAGAGGACATCTTTCCCAGAAGGCTCAAATAATTTCAAATACCTTGATACATCCCTTTACAAGCAAGTGAAAGATTATAAACATTTCAAGACTTTGAAAAAAGATACTGAAAAATGGAACAATTTTCTGTAATCGTGAACTGGTAGAATTAAAATAGTAAAATGGCCATCCTACCAAAAGAAATCTACATATTCAGTAAAATTCCCACCCAAATTCTAACACAATTTTTGAGATATAGTTTTCCTGTGTAATTCTGGAACTTAGTTTGTAGACCAGGTTAGCCTTGAACCCACAAAGAGCCATCTACCTCAGCTTCTCAAGGGCTTGGATTAAAGCCATGTGCCACCACCACCTGCCTAACACAATTCTTTATGGATCTTTAAAAAAAAAAATTCAGTTTCATATGGAAACACATACACAAGCTCCAGGATTACTTAAACCATCCCAACCAATAAAAGAACTGCTGGAGTTATCATCACACCAAATTTAAGATGCAATGCAGAGCTACAATAATAAAAATCAGAATGGCTTTTGTATAAAAAACAGACACATTGCTTGATAAAATTTAATTGAAATCTGAGATATAGATCTATGTATTTATGGGCACCTGAAAGTTGATAGAGGCCTGAAACCCAGAGTAGAAAAAAGGAGAGCATCTTCAAAGATGGTGCTGGTCAGACTGTATTTACAAATGTAAAAGAATTCAAATATAGTTATCATCCTGCACAAACTCAACTGCAAATGGATCACTACCTTAATATAAAATCAGATACACTGAAACTAGTAGCAGATAAAGTGGGGAATTATCTTGAACTCATTGGCACAGGAGATAACTTTTTGAAAGGAACACTGGTAGAACAGGTACTAATATAAAAAATTAATGACTATGACTTCAAGAAACTGAGAATGTAACATATGGCAAAGGACACTGTAATTCAGACATGCCAGCAGCATACAGAATGAGAAAACTACACATTTAATAGAGAACCAATACTGAAATGCATACAGAACTCACAAAACCAGAAAAAGAATAGAGCAACAGTGAACATGGATATACAGCTGTCTCTGTGGTAGGATGAAGCATATCTTGAGTTTATTCCCAAGAGTGATATTACTGGATGTGGACTGAGTCCCATTTTCTTGTGGAACCACAGTGGTGATTTTTTATATTCGCTGTATCAAGAAAAAAATAATCCAATAAAAAAATTTAACTAAGAGTTCAAGAAATGTACAGCATCCTTAACTCTCAGAAAAATAGAAATCTGGACAGAAGGTGGTGAAGCTTTGTTTGTGGTTGAATTAGGTAAAACCTGAAGGAAGATGAGGAGGAGGGCAACCTTATAGAAAGACCAGCAGCCACCATTAAACTGGACCCCCGAGATTTCTTAGACACTGAGCCACCAACCAGGCAGCATAAACTGCTGATATAAGGCCCCCAACACATATACAGCAGAAGACTGCCAGATCTTGATTCATTGAGAGAAGATGCACCTAATTTTCAAAAGACTTGAGTTCCCAGGGAGTTTGGAGATCTGGTGAGGTTCTGGGGGGACATCCTCTTGGAGACAGAGCAGAGGAGAGAAGGTATGGGTGGGATGTGGAACAATGAAAGGGTAGATCGAGACTGGGATAGACTGGACTGTGAAAAAAAGATTAAAGAATTAAAAAAAAAATCAGGACTTATTTTTTTTTGTATTTTTTATTGGATATTTTATTTATTTACATTTCAAATATTATCTGCTTTCCCGGTTCCCCTCCACAAGCCCCCTATCCCACCTCCCTGGAGATTTCCTCTTATACCTGTCAGAATGGCTAAAATCAACAAAACAAGTGACAGTTCATGCTGGTGAGAATGTGTAATAATGGAAGCACTCATAAATTGCTGGTGAGAACACAAACACAACCATTTAAGAGAGCCCCACAAATTGAC
Source organism: Mus pahari (assembly GCF_900095145.1). Classification (NCBI taxonomy): domain Eukaryota; kingdom Metazoa; phylum Chordata; class Mammalia; order Rodentia; family Muridae; genus Mus; species Mus pahari. The sequence continues at coordinate 67,996,874 of NC_034592.1, read as the reverse complement.
AGTAATATTTGCTTGGGTACCAATCCTTTGTAACAAGGGACACTCCTGGGGCATTCAAGAACTAACCGATAACATGCTATTTGCTTGTCTTCTTTCTCGCAAGAGTGAAGATAGTTATACGATGTATGGTTTTCCTTACCAATGATTTGCTATAAGTATGCTGAATCTTGAGAGATGGATAAGCTCCTAAGATGCTTGCTTTGCAAGCGTGAAGACCTGATTTTAGATCTCCAGCACAGAAACAAAATGCTAGGTGCCTAAGATCCTAGCCTTCATAGAAAAGGTAAAGTTCCCTATCTCAATGGACACGTAGTCTTGACAAATTTGTGACTTTCAGGTACATATGAAAATTTAATTCAGTAAACAATAGGCATTTAATTAATATTATAAATACTGAAACAATAGCATAAATATACAGAGCATAGGAAATTAGAAATACTTTAAAAGTATGACAGAATAACTTTACTACAATTAGAATTTTACTAGTTTCTGAAAGTAAGCTGCTTATGATTCATAAGCAAGAAGCTCCAATGCTATTGTCAGTCACCCACTAATGTCCTAAGAAATGATGATGTGCTGGTCAGAAATACTCTAAATACAGAGTGATGGTTATTCTAATTAACAACAAGGAAAGAGTGACATCCATAGTAGCATTTTTCATTGTCAATAGGGAATAGTAAGAAAATAAAAAAGAAGAACATTGGCCTAAAAAGAGCAGTGAGTGGCACTCAGCAGAAAGAGCCTAGCTGGTTTATGAAAATGTTATAATTCATGGGCTCAGGAGATGATACAGTCATTAATGTGCTTAACACACAAGCTTGAGGATATTGCCAGCAGCCACTTAAGTGTTGGGTGTGGTCATACAAGCATGAAATTTGAATACTCTTAAGAAATAGATATTTTGATTGCTGGTGGTGTTCGCTAATCAGCGAGCTCCAAGTCCTAGTGTGCTGCCCTGCCTCCAAGAAAATATCAGGTGAGCATTTCCTGAGGAATATCATGATGTTGACTAATAACTTCATTACATCTCTGAAAGTTGTCACACACACACACACACACACTCTAACACACACACACAACTTCTAGAAGAATAATTTCTACAATATGAAGAAGTTAGTGTGATATTTGGAGGCAAGTTTTATATGATAGATTACTATAATTAAATTTGATGCTGCTGACTCAATAGAAACTTTTTAGCTTTGAAATGAGGAAATAAACAACAAAAAGCAACAACAAATTGCAACAACAAAAACAAAAAGCCAGATCACTCCCTATTCACTTATCTCTGTAATTACTAAGTTAATACTGGGTTGTAAAAAGATAAGAGATCCAGTGACAAAGTCCAGGAAAGCTCACAAGCATTGAGTTTATCAGTGGCCTGAGTTCACAAAGGGCTGTGTGTAACCACATGATCTAACTATTTTAGATATTTATGCATATATTAAATTATCATCAAATAAAATCACTTGTGCCATGTCTTGGACTTGTTAGACACAAGCATTCTAAATTTTAACTTTTCACTGAAAAGTCAAAGATAACTTTAATATTTTAAGCTTTAGAAAGATATCAATGAAAAATATATTCTTATCAAAAATTTCAAAAAACTCTAACCAAAATAAGCATTGCAAATGTTTAATTATTCACCATGGATGTGAGCTCTAAATGTGTGGATTCAAAAACTGAGCATCAACATTATTAGGCGTAAAAGAGTAACCATAATTAAGTGGCTTAGCTATATCGTTCTTGGCATTATAATCTAAACAAAAGATAAGCAATGTAGGAAAATGAAAAATGCAAGAGGAGGGGTATTAGTTATATACAAATAACAATTTCACTTGTGGAAAGGGAAATATTATAGACCTTCTAACAGGTTTTTTCTCCTTTCTTTTTTTCTTTTTTCTTTTCTTTTCCTTCCTTTTTCCTTTCCTTCCTTTTTCCTTTCCTTCCTTTTTCCTTTCCTTTCCTTTCCTTTCCTTTCCTTTCCTTTCCTTTCCTTTCCTTTCCTTTCCTTTCCTTTCCTTTCCTTTCCTGTCCTGTCCTGTCCTGTCCTGTCCTTTTCTTTTCTTTTCTTTTCTTTTCTTTTCTTTTCTTTTCTTTTCCTTTCTTTTCTTTTCTTTCTTTTCTTTTTCTTTTTGCTATGATGTCTGTAACCAGTCCCTCACAGAAATCAAGGAGACTTGCTGTGATTCCTGAAAGGTTTCTTAGGAAATATTCTTAGGTGGACTCCAGTGTAATTGTGATTGCATGTCCATAGGGGACGGTTTAGCTTTCCTCCAGCATGTTGCAGACCATTCTGTTTTCATTTGCTTGTTTGTTTCTTTCGTTTTGCTTTTTTTTTTCTGTATCCTTTAAATTGGCATGGTTGGGTACAGATTGTTTCATTTTTAGAACTTGTGTTCTTAGATTCCTGGGTTTATAGTTTTTTTTTTTTTTTTTTTTTTTTTTTTTTTTTTTTTCTTTTTTTTTTTTTATTGCCTTGGCTGGCTATCGTGTATTACAGATTGTAGGTTTTTTCTTACCTTTTGGGTCTTTTTTTTTTTTTATCTTAAATTATTTTTTTATTATTATTATTATTTTCTTTATTTACATTTCAAATGCTATCNTTATTATTTTCTTTATTTACATTTCAAATGCTATCCCAAAAGTTACCCATACCCCTCCCCCCACCTCTGTTACCCTACCCACCCACTCCCACTACTTGGCCCAGGCCTTGCCTTGTGCTAGGTCATATAGAGTTTGGAAGAACCTTTTGGGTCTTTTATTACTTCCTATATTCCAAATATACATATATAACACACTGTGAAATCAATTTTTTCATACTTGTAAAAATTCTTACTGATATACTTTCCACTTAACTGGTTCCTTTCTTATGTGTAGTGGAATGATCAGGTCATCAAAGGTGGATTTCGGGGTTGCTTATTTATCAATGTTCATTTTGATTCTTTCTTTGAGACTAGCTGTCGTGGATAGCCCTGGGGCTAATTATATTTGACATTAATTCTTTTCTTCTGTGAGGGGTTTGGGGGGGGGGGGAAGGAATGAGTCAGCACTCAGGTGAATTCTGGTAAACCTGCTTCCCACCTTAATTTGTAAAATAAAGGAGAGCTGATGACTGGGCTGATAAAGGGAAGGTAGAGTGGAAGCAGCAGGGAGGGAGGAGAAAACAGAAGAGGGAGAGGACACTGAAGATGAGGAAGAAGAAAAACAGAGCAGAAGCACATGGCCTGGAGAAACCTCAAGTTCTAACGGGTCTCATAGAAGTGGAAGATGGTAATGAAGTGGTAGATCTACTAAATCTAGGCACACAGCATGTATTCATATTAACTGAATTGTGTTTTCATTGCTGGGGCATATTTAGGGCTCTCTCTCTCTCTCTCTCTCTCTCTCTCTCTCTCTCTCTCTCTTATTTATTTATTTATTTTTGGCATATTTTTTTATTGGGTATTTTCTTTATTTACATTTCAAATGTTTTCTCCTTTTCAGGTCTCCCCTTCAGAAACCTCCTATCCCATCTCCCCTCCCCCTGCCTCTAAGAGGGTGCTCCCCCACCCATCTACTCCTGCCCTGGCATTCCCCTACACTGAGGCATCAAACACCCTCAGGCCCAAGGGCTTCTCCTCCCACTGATGACCAACAAGGCCATCCTCTGCCACATATGTGGCCAGCACCATGGGTCACTCCACGTGTATTCTTTGGTTGGTGGTCCAGTACCTGGAAGCTCGTGGGGGGGGGGTCCTGGCCTGTTGACACTGTCCCTCCACGGGGCTGCAAACCCCCTCAGCTCCTTAAGTCTCTTCTCCAACTTCTCCATCAGGGATCCCCAAGCTTAGTCCAATGGTTGGTCTCTACTCACAACCTGCACAAGGTCAATAAAAATCCTACTTAAATGCACAGAGGAATTGCAGGCCCCTCCCACTGTGGAGAAGCTATTGCCAGGTGATAGCTCCTGGGAAAGGAGATTAGTTCTTCTTAGAGGGTATGGCCACTCATAGAGTTCCCACATCCTGGGAGGTGCTACATACCCACGCACACATGGGCAAAAGTAATTGGAATGACAGGACTATCAAAAAATACAAGAAAAAAAGAAAGATTAAGACACAGGAAGTTAAGAGGGATTGTTGTGAGGTACAAGGTAAGAAAAATGGCTTCATGGTACCATAAGATTTTATAAACACATGAAAAATTTCAAAACATAAGAAATCTGATTTCTTTTTGTAATTAGTAAGATGACATGATTAAGATTTGGGTACAAAATCTTAGGAAATTTGAATCAGCTCATTTAGGTCATATATTAATCATTCTCATTTCCAGACTCACATTTGTATACTAATTTATGTTTTTTACTATGGGTAGGTTTTTTTGTATTCTTGCATATAAATCATAGGACAAATGATTTGTTTTGGAAGAGACAGAATTTAACACAATTATGTGCTCCTAATTCTAATATATTCTTTGTAATAAAAATATTAAAAATATTTTTTAGCCACAGAAATCAATAAAGGTATTCATACACACACACACACACACAGACACAGACACAGACACACACACACACACACACACACACACACACACACACACATTGGCCAGTCTGTCCAATAACTATGAACATTTAACTCTCTCTCTCTCTCTCTCTCTCTCTCTCTCTCTCTCTCTCTCTCTCTCTGTATGTGTGTGTGTGTATGTATATACATACATATGTATTATCCAAATTCATGCAGCTATACATATAAATATATCATTTCATCTAGATACACAATTTCTTCTAAATATATCTACATTCATATCCACTGTAAAGCCAACAAAGTCTTTTGACAATCAGCCTTTTGACAGATTTGCTCCCATAGATTTAGCACATTTTGTTCTTTTCTTTTGATTTTTTCATTTAAACTGGAATGATTTTAAATATAAAAAGCAGTAAATAAATATTCAAACAAAATAATTTTAAAAACCCAAACTAATGTTAACAAAAATTCTCAATCAATCTTTTGCTGACCATGTGATTACAGCATATGATTTAATATATAATAGATTTATCATACTGTGATCACTGGAATTTCATGGTTGCGGCAAATATGTGACTACTCCTGTTTGATGAAATTTGTTAATTGCCTTGGTTATTACTACTGAAACTATCATCATTAACAGAGGCATGAATATTAATATTATGCATTCTGAATTAGAGGCAGTTATATATATATATGTAGAAATCATTCTACATATATGTATATATATATATGAATATAGATATAAAAAGATCCATAATATAACATATTTATTTTGAATATAATTCAAATGGGTCATGTCCAGCTAAGAACTGATATGGAGTTATAATTCAGCTTTGTGCTTCTATTTATTCAGCAGTCAGCTTCCTACTAGTTTATTAATTCATTCAATCACTTAGCAATTCATCTAAATGCCTGACAAGCAATGAAAGCATATCAAGCAATATTAAATATGTCAGTTGTAGAGAACAAACAAACCCATTCTTATTTATAAGGTGTTAAGGCTTACTCTGATAGTGAGCACCATGGTAATTATTATGAAAGAGATCACTGATTGTGAGGAGATGATGATGTTGTAAATTGCTAAAACAACTTAAGAAAGACTAAGTTATTTTCAGGTTTGATTCTTGTGTAATTACTCCAAAATAGCATATAGTAACAGTCATTTATTTTATTTTATTTTATATTTTTGCACTCCATATATTATTCCCTTCCCCATCCACTTTCCAATTGTTTCACATCCCACACCTCCTCCCCACCCTCCTGTCTCCACATGGATGTACCCTATCCAACCCACCTGACCTCTAAACTCCCTGGGACATCCAGTCTCTTGAGGGTGACTTGTATTATCTCTGAATGAACACAGATCTGGCAATCTTCTACTTTATGTGTGTTGGGGGCCTCATATCAGCTGGTGTATGCTGTTAGTTTGGTAGTCCAGTGTTTGAGAGATCTAGGGGGTTCAGATTAATTGAGACTACTTTTCCTCCTACAAGATCGACCTTCTCCTCAACTTCTTTCAGCCTTCCCTAATTTAACAATTGGGGTCATCTTCTCCTGACCGTTGGTTGGGTGCAAATATCTGCATCAGACTCTTTCAGCTGCTTGTTGAGTCTTTCTGGGGGAACTCATGATAGGTCCCTATTTTTGTGAGCACTTCATAGCCTCAGTAATAGTGTCAGACCTTGGGACCTCCCCTTGAGCTGGATCCCACTTTGGGCCTGTTGATGGACCTTCTTTTCTTGAGGATCCTCTCCATTTCCATCCCTGTAATTCTTTCAGATAGGAACAATTATGGGTCAGAGATGTGACTATGGGATGGCAACCCCATCCCTCACTTGATGTCCTGTCTTCCTGCTGGAAGTGGGCTCTATAAGTTCCCTCTCCCTACTGTTGGGCATTTCATCTAAGATCTCTCCCTTTGAATCTTGAGAGGCTGGTCTTCAATAACAGCAAAAACTACAGAAAGCCCACATATATGTGGAAACTTAACAACTCTTTACTCAATGATAACTTGGTCAGAGAAGAAATACAGAAGGAAATTAAAGGCTTCCTGGAATTTAATGAAAATGTTGACACATCATACCCAAACTATGTGCTCTGGTAAAGAAACTGGAAAGATATTACACTAACAACTTTACAGCACACCTGAGAGCTCTAGAAAAAAAAAGAAGCAAACTCATCCAAGAGGAGTAGAAGGCAGGAAATAGTCTAACTCGGCTGAAATCAATCAAATAGAAACAAAGAAAACAGTACAAAGAATCAGCAAAACCAAAAGCTGATTCTTTAAGAGAATCAACAAGACAGATAAATCCCTAGCCAAACTGATGAAAGGGCAAAGAGGCAGTATCCAAATTAATAAAATCATAAATGAAAAGGGAGGCATAACAACAGAAATGGAGAAAATTCAAAAAATCATCAGATCCTACTATAAAAGTTCAAACTCAACAAAACTGGAAAATCAAGATGAAATGGATTGTTTTCGAGACAGATGCCACTGTCAAACTATCTAAACAGGCCACTATCGCACAAGTATATAGAAGTCATTCAAAACTTCCCAACCAAAAAAATACCAGGGCCAGATGGATTTAGTGCAGAATTCTACCAGACCTTCAAAGAAAACCTGATACCAATTTTCCTCAAAATATTCCATAAAATCGAAACAGAAGAAACAGTACCTAACTCATTCTATGAAGCCACAACAACTCTGATACCTAAACCACACATGGACCCAACCAAAAAAGAGAACTTCAGATCAATCTCGCTTATGAATATTGATGCAAAAATACTCAATAAAATTCTTGCAAACCGCATCCAAGAACACATCAAAACCATCATTCACCACAATCAAGTAGGCTTCATCCCAGGGATGCAATGTTGGTTCAATATATGAAAATCTATTAATATAATCCACTAGATAAACAAACTCAAAGAAAAAAGAATCACATGATCATCTTCTTAGATGCAAAAACAAAACAAACAAACAAAAACAAACATTTGACAAAATACACCCTTTTTAAGTTAAAACTATTGGAGAGATCAAGAAACCAAGGTCCATACCTAAACATAATAAAAGCAAAACAATAGCTAATATCAAATTAAATGGAGCCATACTTGAAGCAATCCCACTGAAATTGGGACAAGGATGCCCACTCTCCCCATATCTATTCACTATAGTACTCGAAGTTTTAGCTAGAACAATACGACAACAAAAAGAGATCAAGGGGATACAAATTGGTAAAGAATAAATAAAGGTATCGCTATTTGCAAATGATATGATAGTATACATAAGCAATCCCCAAAATTCTACCAGAGAACTTCTAAACCTGATAAACAACTTCAGCAAAGTGGCCAGATATAAAATTAACTCAAATAAATCAGTAGCCTTCCTTTATACAAAGAATAAACAGGCTGAGAAAGAAATTAGGGAAACGACTCCCTTCACAATAGCCACAAATAATATAAAATATCGTGGGGTAACTCTAACCAAACAAGTGAAAGACCTGTATGACAATAACTTCAGATCTCTCAAAAAAGAATTAAAAGAAGACCTCAGAAAATGGAGAGATCTCCCATGCTCATGGATTGATAGAATTAACAAAGCAAAAATGGCCATCCTACCAAAAGCAATCTATAGATTCAAGGCAATCCCCATCAAAATCCTAACATAATTCTTCAAAGACCTGGAGAGAAAATTCTCAAATTCATCTGGAAAGGTAAAGAAAACCAGAATAGAGAAAAAAATACTTTATAATAAGAGAACAGCTGGGAGAATCACCATCCCTGACTTCAAGCTTTACTACAGAGCAATAGTGATAAAAATTGCATGGTATTGGTACAGGGACAGACATGTTGATTAATGGAATTGAATTGAAGACTCAGAAATAAAATCACACACTTACAGTCATTTGATCTTTGACAAAGATGCCAAAAATTGGAAAAAGAAAGCATCTTCATCAAATGGTGCTGGTCTAACTGGCTGTCTGTATGGACAAGAATGAAAATAGACCCATATTTGTCGCTCAAGTCCAAGTGGATTCAACGACCTCAACCTAAAATCAGATACAATTAATCTAGTAGAAGAGAAAGTGAGAAAGAGCCTTGAACTCATTGGCAAAGGAGGAAATTTCCTAAACAGAACCCCAAAGGCTCATGCTCTAAGATCAAGAATTTATAAGTGGGACCTCATGAAACTGGAAAGCTTCTATAAGGCAAAGGACATAGTCAATAAAGACAAATAGACAAAGTATAGATTGGGAAAAAAATCTTCACTAACCCCACATCTGATAGAGGGCTAATATCCAAAAAATAAAGAACTTAAGAAGTTAATCACCTAAAACCCAAACAACCCAATAAAAAAATGGGGTATAGAACTAAACTGAGAATTCACAACAGAGGAATCTTGAATGGCTGAGAAATACCTAAAGAAATGTTCAAAGTCCTTAGTGATCAGAAAAATGTAAATTAAAATGACCCTGTGGTTCCACCTTACACCAATAAGAATGGCTAAGATAAAATCCTCAGGTGACAACACATGTTGGAGAGGATCTGGAGAAAGAGGAACACTCCTCCATTGCTGATAGAATTGCAAACTGGTACAACCACTCTGGAAATCAATGTGAAGGTTCCTCAGAAAATTGGAAATAGATCTACCTGACAACCCAGCTATACCACTCTTGGGAATATACCCAAAAGTTGCCCCACCATACCACAGGGGCATATATTCCACTGTGCTCATAGCGGCCTTAGTTGTGATAGCCAGAAGCTGAAAATAACCTAGATGTCCCACGACATAATAGTCACTTATTATGTGTAGACTACCATCCCCTGACAGGCCTACAAATTAAATATTGCACTATTATTTAACATGTCATTACGCACTTGTAAATTTTGTATTTAGAAATATGTTATCATAGAAATTCTCAAGTACAGACCCTAAACCAATGAATAAATGAATTTTCCATTCTTGGTGTGCATCTTCAGGAGGATAGAACTGATAGGGAAAAAATGACCTGTCTTTCCTTCTCTTTCTTAATAATGGAAACTTTAGTACTTTGGATGAAAACCAATTATAATGCTCAGTTATAATATTGCAAAAGTTTTTCTCATAATGAACAGAAAATGTTTTGCTGGAACTTATAACCCCTAGCCCTAATTCTGCCCTCTGGAGTTAAGGAAACAATCTAATCCTCTTCCTCATGTTCTAATAAAAGTATTTATTAAAAAGTGGAAAATTTTTATTTTCCTTGTGCTATAAGCGAAGAGAGAAATGCCCAAGGGAATTCCTGTTTGCCTGCATGCCAATAAAAACTGCTTTAAAAATTCTGTGCTGGAACATGGTCAGGGATCAACATAACGAATACCAGTGCCATAAAAATGACAGGAACACAGAAACAAGGAAAAAAGTGTAGGAGAATGTGTCTGGGGAATTCAAACGAAAAGGATTTCTGAGTACAGAAGAACAGGCTTTAGGAGATTCATGTAAAATTTCTCTTACCATCTTCACAGGCAGAAAATCTCAGAAGGTTTATAAGGAAAAATGACAAGAGAAAAAAAATACTGAACAAGGAAGCATTCCAATTTATTTACAGAAGTTTTACAGTGAGATGCAGTGAGATGTACATAAATTTGTGTATAAGAACTTGAGTGTTTCATATGGTATAAAAATATCAAAAGACAGAAAATAAACAAATAATATATGGTTTGAAACAGACATAATAGTATTCATATCTTGTCAAAATAGCTGCCTATTATTTTACCTTTAAACAATTAAAACCTAGTAACACCATGCTTCTACCAAGATATACTACTCACATAAGATTTCTATTCTTTCCCCATATCCATTGTTTGCTGGATGAAGCAGCAGAGAGGGCTGCTATCCCAAGGTATGTTAAGTTGAGATAGGAAGATTGACTTGATTCCAGGGTATACATTAAAAAACAAAAACAAAAACAAAAACCCTGTCTACAACAAAATAAGAAGAAACAAAAATCAATTATTTTCAAGCTTGTCTTAGGTTATTTTCAAGCATTCTTTTCTTTATACATTTAAGGACTACTTTAAATCATTAAATGTTATAAAAGATGCAAGTGTTTTCATATTTGTCATTCTGTTTGTATGACTCATATATGTTAACCATTATACAATCATTTTCAATATAATAGATAATTACAATAAAGTTTCATACATTTTCTTCTTGGTATCACGTTAAAGTTATCTACTACATATTAGGACACAAAGCAAAGTTGAATAAACACAGGAAAATTTAAATCACATTACTTATGACCACAATAGAATGAAGCTTGGTCTCAACAGTAATAGGAATTACAGGAAGTATTCAAAGTAAGCATCATTAAATTATAATTGATTAAAAATGGAACAAAAAGAAAATGAGTCAATTTTAAAAGTAAAAGTTTAAAGAAATTCCAAGAATTGAAAGAAAAATACTCATGAAAGCAAATACGGAGAAACAGTGTAGAACAGACATTGAAAGAAAAGCCATCCAGAGTGCCCTACCTGGGGATTCATCTCATATACAGTCACCAAATGCAGACACTGCTGTGGATACCTTGAAATACATGTTGACACGAGCCTGATATAGCTGTCTCCTGAGAGGCTCTGCCAGAGCCTGACATAAACAGAGGTGGATGGTCACAGCCAACCATTGAATTGATCACTGGGTCCCTAATGGAGGAGTTAAAGAACTGAAGGAGCCGAAGGGGTTTGCAACCCATAAGAAGAACAACAATATCAACCAAACAGAGCTCCCAGGGTCTAAACCACCAACCAAGCAGTACTCATGGAGGCACCCATTGCTCCAGCCGCATATAGAGCCTTATCAGGCATCAACTGGAGAAGAGGTCCTTGGTCCTGTGAAGACTCAATGCCCCAGTATAGGAGAATGTGAGGGCAGGGAGTCAGGTGTGGGTGGGAGGGTGGGAGTACAACCTCATAGAAGTAGGAGGAGGAGAAATGGGATAAGGGGACTCTGTGGGGAATCAGGAAAGGGGATAACATTCAAAATGTAATTAAATATCCAATAAAAAAGTAAATAGTAATAATGATTTTTTTAAAAAAAGCAAAAAAGGAAGAAACTGAAAATGCAATGTACTGAAATGTTTGGGAGACAATCAAACACTGAGAAAAGTTTACAATATAAGTATCACCATCAGAATTCTAGAGATTTAAATTGCTAAACTCATATGTACCTGAAGGCCTTTCTAAAAACAATACAACAGTATTACAAATAATATAGAGGAGAGGTCAAAATCAAGGCTAAATTAAAAGGGAATATATAGCATGCCCTCAGGTACCATCTTGCTAAATAGAGAAAAGTTCAAAGTGTTACCACTAAAACCAGAAACAAGACAAGAATACCTGCTCTCTAAGTTGAAAGGATGGACTTTCCAGATTCTACCCCATCCGGGAATCCATCCCATCATCAGCCACCAAACCTAGATACTAATGCACATGCCAGCAAGATTCTGCTGAAGGGTCCCTGATATAGCGGCCTCTTGTGAGGCTATGCCAGTGCCTGGCAAACACCGAAGTGGATGCTCACAGCCAGCTGTTGGATGGAACACAGGGTCCCCAATGGAGGAGCTAGAGAAAGTACCCAAGGAGCTGAAGGGGGCTGCAACCCTGTAGGTGGAACAACAATACGAACTAACCAGTACCGTCTGAGCTCGTGTCTCTAGCTGCATATGTAGAGAAGATGGCCTAATCGGCCATCACTGGGAAGAGATGCCCCTTGGTTTTGCAAACTTTATATGACCCAGCACAAGGGAAGGCCAGGGCCAAGTAGTGGGAGTGGGTGGGTAGGGGAGCAGGGGCGGGGGGTATAGGGACCTTTTGGGATAGCATTTGTAATGTAAATAAAGAAAATAATAGTAATAGTAATAATAATAATAATAATAATAATAATAATAATTAATAATAATAATAAAAGAATACCTGCTCTCCTATCTTGTTCGAAACAGTATGGGAATTCTTAGCTGGGGCAATAATAAAAGTGAATGAGATAAAGAAGATACAAGTGGGAAAGCAAGCATGCTTATTTGTATATAATATGATTTTGTGCATTGAAGACTCCACCAGAAATCTACAGCTGTGAAACACAGTCAACAATTTAAATGAATACAAAACTAGCAAGTAAAAATCAGTAGCATTTTTACATGGAAATGATAAACATGACAAGAAAGAAATCAGAAAAATAATTATTTTCATAAAAAATCCCAACCCATAAACTATCAAAAAGTACATGTATCCAAAAGAAGGAAGAAGTGAAAGATACCTAGATTAAAAACTCAAAAGTACTGAAAAGAAAATTAAAAACATACTAGAGATGGAAAGACCTTCCATTCTCATGGACTGGTAGGATTAATATCATGAAAATGACTACCCTACAAAACTACATTTACAGAGTCAATATAATTCTTAGCACAATTCTACTGCATTTATTCACAGAAATTGAAATAACCTAAGTTAATATGAAAATAAAAAAAATACCTAGAAGAGACAAAAATCCTAAATAATACAAGAGTTTCTAGAGATTCATCATCACAGATTTCAAGTTATACTACAGAGTCACAGTAAGAAAGCAACCATGGTACTGGCATAAACACAGATTCTGTAATCATTGTAGAAGGGCTGAAAACACACATAGAAGCCTGAAAACCTGATGTTTTATTGGCATTTTATTTATTTACATTTGAAATGTTATCCTACTTCCCAATTTCTCCTCCACATGCCCCATATCCCCTCTTCCCTCCCTCTGCCTGTAGTATGAGGATACTCCTCCACCTGCCCACCCACTTCTGCCTCAGCAGGCTAGCATTCCCCTATCCTGGGTCATCAAGCCTCCACAGGACCAAGTGACTTCCCTACCAGTGATGTCAAATAAGGCATATATCCAGATGGAACCATCAGTACCCCCTGCGTATTCTAGATGCAAATACACGTATTAGAGAAATGATAGCATCTTCCACAAATAACGCTGGCCAAACTGGATAGTTATACATAGAAGAATAAAACTAGATCCTTTCTTTTACACTGGAAAAAACAAAACAAACTTAATTTTAAAAATCTCAGGTACCTTAACATAATCCTGACATATGAATATTACAGAGGAGAAAGTAGAGAATACTCTTGAACTTACTGACACAGAAAAGGATATTTTGACAGGAACTCAACAATGTAAATATTAAAACAAACAGATGATATAGGAGATCTCATTAAACTTAAATGATGAAGACCCCCTGCAAAAAAGACAAATAGTATGGTATAGATGTGAGCAAGAAAGAGCACATTTGACTGCTCTTAGCAGTTCAAACTGGCATAGGCACTATCTAAATCACTGTGTAAGTTCCTCAAAGAGGGAGAAATAGCTGGGTGGTGGTGGCGCATGCCTTTAATCCCAGCACTTGGGAGGCAGAGGCAGGTGGATTTCTAAGTTTGAGGCCAGCCTGGTCTACAAAGTGAATTCCAAGATAGCCAGGGCTATACAGAGAAACTCTGTCTCAAAAAAAAAATAAATAAATAAAAATAAAAATAAAAAAAATAAAATAAAAAACAAGCAAAAAACAACAAAAAAGGGAGAAATAGAATATGATTCAATTAAACCACTCTTGGGCATATATACAAAGGACTGTGCAGCCTAAAACAGCATGTGCTCACTCATGTTCATTATTGTGCATTTCACAATAACTAGGACACAGTCGCTTAGGAATGAAAAAGATAGCGTTTATGTCCCACTCAGACTGTTGGCCCAGGATTACATTAATTCATAATAGACATGGAAAGATTTTTCTGAACACTTATAGTCTCAATTTCTTCCTTTATTAAACATATTAATTATTCAGCTAATGTTTCAAGGTAACTTGACTTCCTTCAAGGTTTTATGTGTTTTCATAAAAATATTTACATATAGAACTTTTCCACAGACTTTTGTGAAGATGCAAAATTCTCATATATTGAACATTATTTGGGGGGCTTGAAAAATGGCTCAGAACTTAAGAATACTTGCTTCTATTGGTATCTAAACACAATGTGTGTGTGTGTGTGTGTGTGTGTGTGTGTGTATGTGTGTATGTATACAATCACACACATATGAACACAGATATAAAGATACATAAATAAATCTTTAAAAAGTCAGTCTGTTATATGACACATGTAAGAAAATATCCAATATATTTATTGATACAATCATTTATTTTTTATGAAGAAATTATGTCTACTAAAGTTTTTATAATAAATTGTTAAAAATTTTTAAAGGAGAGTTAGTAAAATATAAGAATAATTATGAAATTTTATATTACTCATTTTATTATGAAGAACTTTGCTCATCTTTTTATTGCCCTAATTTGATACATTCATATAGGCATGGGTATTAAGAGATAAAGTCAGAATTCATAGCCCAAAATTTCATTCTCAGATCCCTGTACATGATGATATAGCTCTTCATACCCACATGAATGCCATCTTCTATGTTCATAACATAGTTAATAAATTGCTGTGCTTTCTGACAGTCCCATGGTATCAGCACAACATTTTTGAAACAAATACTAAGAATTTCAATGGATAGAGATTTTTTGCTTGCTTGTTTTTTATTAGGTATTTTCTTCATTTACATTTCAAATGCTATCCCCTTTCCTAGTTTCTTCTCCAACAGGCCCCTGTACCCTCCCCCACCCTTTTCCCCAACCCACCCACTCACTCTTCCTGGCCCTAGCATTCCCCTATACTGGGGCATATAATCTTCACAAGACCAAGGGCCTCCTCCCATTTATGGCCTACTAGGCCATCCTCTGCTACATATGCAGCTAAAGACACGAGGTCTGGGGTTACTGGCTAGTTCATATTGTTCCTCCTATAGGGTTGCAGACCCCTTCAGCTCCTTGGGTACTTTCTCTAGCTCCTCCATTGGGGGCCCTGTGTTCCATCCAGGAGATGACTATGAGCATCAATTTTTACATTTGCCAGGCACTGGCATAGCCTCATAAGAGAGAGCTATATCAGGGTCCTGTCAGCAAAATCTTGTTGGCATATGCAATAGTGTCTGGACTTGGTGGTTGTTTATGGGATGGATCCCTGGGTCGGCAGTGTCAAGATGGTCCTTCCTTCCATGTCACCTCTGAACTTTGTCACTTTAACTCCTTCCATGGGTATTTTGTTCCCCATTCTAAGAAGGAACAAAGTATCCACACTTTGCTCTTCTTTCTTAAGTGCCATGTGTTCTGCAAATTGTATCTTGGGTATTCTAACTTTCTGTACTAATATCCACTTATCAGTGAGTGCATAACATCTGTGTTCTTTTGTGATTGGGTTACCTCACTCAGGATGAAGTCCTCCAGGTCCATCCATTTGCCTAAGAAGTTCCTTTTAATACATGTTCTTTCACTTGGGTGCATCTGTAAATACTGTAGAAAAGAACACACTGCAGTTGGTAGAAAAGAATTAATGACATCAAGAATGATTTGATCTTTTTCTTGAGGTGCTACTATTGTGAAAAGACACCAAGACCAAAGCAACTCTTCTAAAGGAAGAGATTTAATTAGGGCTGGCTTACAGTTTCAGAGATGCAATCCATTATCATTATGGCAGAAAGCGTGGCAGTGTGCAGGCAGACATGGTGAATGGAGGAGCCATGATCCTCAAGCAGCCAAAGGAAAGGGACTGTTCCCCTAGTGCTTGAACACTAGGAGACCTCAAAGCTCACCTCCACAGTGACATACCTACTCCAACAGGCCATACCTACTCAAATAAAACCAGATTTTTAATAGCGGCATTGCCTATGGGAAAAACATTCAAACACATGAGTCTATGGGGGAGGGCAAAATGCATTTAGTCCAACCACAAAATCCCTCATAGTCTATCACAATCTCAACAATGTTTAAACATTCAAAGCTCAGAGGCCCTTCTGAGATTCATTCAATCTCTTAACTATAATCTCCTATAAAATCAAAATCAAAAAAGCAGATCACATACTTCCAACATCACAGGATGTACTTTACCATTACAAAACATCAAAACTGAAGTAATACTTGACAAAAGCAAGACCAAAATTAGCTTGACAAATTTCAAACTCTCCTTGTATGATGTCCAACTCCTTTCAGCTTTGCTGACTTTGATAACATTGCTTCCCTTGTACCCATTACACTCCCTGTTAGCAGCTATCCTTAGCATGTATCCCATGACTCTGGCATCTTGTGGGGCTGATGGTGCAGGAGGTGGGGGAGGGAGAGAGCCCGCGTCCAGTCAGATTTCCTGTGTTCTGGGCAGGCAACAGAGGAGGACTGCTGGACACTTTCCATTCAGCCCCAGGTGGGCATCTGGCTGTGTGAAGCCACTGACCCCACTTGGTGGGGGGTGGACAAGAGGCAGCCCCTGTACCAGGTTCTCAGTCTCCAGCATGGCCAAGAGGAGGGAAGGGGAAAAGAGAGAGAAAGAGGAAAGACTAGAGAGTAAGGAGTTAGAGAGAGTAAGAGGTTAGAGAGAAAGAGAGAGGAGGAGGAGAGAGAGTAAGAGAATGAGGAGGGGCCAAGCAGCCCCTCTTATAGTGAGCTTGTTATATTGTTGTTGCTAGGTAACTGTGAGGAGGAGCCTAGCCTGAAAGTCAGAAGCTTGGGACATTGTCTACATAACTACTAGCCACATGCTTCTCCTGTGGGGGCTGTGGGGACCTTAAATTTGACAGGAGCCAGGGTCCAGGAGACATGAGGTAACACCTTCTGTCCCATGTAGGTGGGAATTACCACCGGTCAGGTTTGTACTGGGTAGTTTTGTGTCAATTTGACACAGCTGGAGTTATCACAGAGAAAGGAGTTTCAGTTTGGGAAAAGCCTCCACAAGATCCAGCTGTAAGGCATTTTCTCAATTAGTGATCAAGGGGGGAGGTCCCCTTGTGGGTGGTGCCATCTCTGGGCTGGTAGTCTTGGGTGCTATAAGAGAGCAGGCTGAGCAAGCCACGGGAGGTGAGCCAGTAAAGAACATCCCTCCATGGCCTCTGCACCAGCTCCTGCTTCCTTACCTGCTTGAGTTCCAGTCCTGACATCCTTTAGTGATGAACAGCAATGTGGAAAATGTAAGCCTAATAAACCCTTTCCTCCCCAACTTGCTTCTTGGTCATGATGTTTGTGCAGGAATAGAAACCCTGTCTTGCAAACTTTATATGACCCAGCACAAGGGAAGGCCTGGGCCAAGTAATGGGAGTGGGTGGGTAGGGGAGCAGGGGCGGGGGAGGGGTATAGGGAACTTCCGGGATAGCATTTGAAATGTAAATAAAGAAAATAATAAAAAAAAAAAGAAAGAAAGAAAGAAAGAAAGAAAGAAAGAAAGAAAGAAAGAAAGAAAGCCCACAAAGACAACCCAGCTTCCTTTTAAGGCAACTTGTTATAGAGTGGCAAAGCCTTGGTGTAGGTAGAACTGAAGTTATCCCCAGAAGGCAGGACTATTGACCCATCTGGACAATGTCAGACAAGGTAGCTGCAAGCAAGTTGGTCAATATACTTCACAGACATTAAGTTTTCACTGACACCGCCCTTACATCTGGAGTATTTCTTGTTTTCATTTTTATGTGCACAGTAAGAATGCAAGTACCCATGGGAACACGAAGATATTGGTTTCCCTAAAACTGGAGTTATAGACAGTTGTACAGTGCCCAATATAGGTATTAAGAACTGAAATTCTGTTCTTTGGGAACTCCCCAAGGTTGTATAAGTAACCAAGCTGCCTGCATTTTCATGTGCATTTCTGTGGTGCATCTACCCCTGTATCACATGCAACCCCAATAAACTCATTGGTTTACCAATAAACTCATTGGTTTACCAATCCAGACTTTAAGGGAATTATTTATTGGGTCTGCTATTGGTGCCTGATCTAAGATGAATGGAAGTTTGCTCATACCTGCCCAGAAAAATTCACACAGCACCCAAATTACCTTACATGAAATTAAGACAAAAATACTATATAAAAACTCCAGAAAAGATAACTGATTAAGTATTTATGTAAAAAAAAATCCTCAGTAGTATATAATCAGTAAACTAACCAGTGCATTAAAACAATACATTGTTCCATAATGTGTCCTACAAACATTTCCTCTCAGCAAGGGAGAATGCCATGTGTCACCTTTTACAGTCCCCAGTTACATACTTCTATTCTACTTGTCATACTGGTGGACGCTTCATAGCTGTACTGCAAATTTAAAGAAAAATACAACCTGAACTGATGTATGAAAATTTACCTCTGAGACAAACAAAAATAGCCGAAATGCCTTCGGCTCCTCCGTGTCTACCATCCTTGCTTTGCTGGCAGATGACCTCTGTATCTGAGAAGATTGCTTTTTCCTCTTTTATTTAGAGGCTGTCAAATTACACACATGCTCCTTCAGGAGAGGATCCTGGCCTGAACTAATGGGCTGTGAAATGAGAAGGGAAAATAGATAAAGTTGCATCAGGAGTTCTTCATTCTCAGAGGACACAGGAGTTTTGGAGAAGAAAAGAATGAAGTCATGTTTAGAGAATTCAGTGGTAATAATTTCAGTAGCACCCCAAAGAACATTTCAGATCAATACCTGAAAAGATTCTTTCCAAAAATGATTCTAAGAATGTCTCTATTTATATGCTGTGGCACCAATGAGATGTCACAATGTCTTACCCCTGATTCCTCAAAAAGCAAAAGGCAACGGTGTATATGCAGCCCTTTCCTAACGGTGTGTAGTCTCAGGAGTTGTACTGGCTGGTTTTGTGTGTCAACTTGACACAGGTTGGAGTTATCACAGAGAAAGNAGCTTCAGTTGGGAAAGTACCTCCATGAGATCCAGCTGTAAGGCATTTTCTCAATTAGGGATCAAGGGTGGGAGGGCCCATTGTGGGTGGTGCCATCTCTG
>NC_034592.1:67970980-67977477 GCF_900095145.1 Mus pahari | reverse complement strand
AAAGAAAGAAAGAAAGAAAGAAAAAAAGAAAAAAAAAAGAAACCCTGACTAAAACAAGGTTCTACCAGGGTTCAGACCTCAACTGGACTGGAGATCAGGCTGTCTGTGTATAGCCCAATGCCCCACAGCATCTCTAACATCTTGAGGTCTCCTAGGCAACTTCAACTTTACAATTTCTTGTTCCAATGTCTGGAATCCACACATGATCTAATGGCTTCCTCCAAAGACTTAGGTCACATCTCTAGCTCTTTCCTCTGCATTTCTCTAGATTCTGTCTGTTTACCCATAACCTCTTCTGCTATTTTAGGTGATCATCCCATAGTATTGGCGTCTCTAATATACTGGGATCCTCTATTGCAACTAGACAAAGCTGCAGTTTCACCAATATCTTCTCATTTGCTCTCCTCATGGTGCCAAGCTTCAACTTCTTTGAATGACTGGGAGTTCATGTCCTGGGAATTCAGCTGCAACTGAGGCTGTACCTTCACCAATGGTTTCACAGTCCCAAGCCTCCACTGTTCTCCATGATCTCTTTATGACTTTAAAACTAGCCTGCTTGGGTGACTCTTACATATTAGCAAGTTCAGTTGCCATCACGATCTCTATTTCTGGATCACAGGATCTTTGTGCTCTCAGAAAACACTTCCCAGAAGATTTTACCTCAGAGATGCTGGTCTCTTCTTGCTAATTTCTTAGCTCTAGCTAACCAGCATCAAGTGGCCTAGTCACACCTTCTATTCTTGAATCTAAAGTCAGATCCACATAGCCAAAGCTGACAAGTTTTGCTTCTTACTAGGACTGGAACATGACATCGCTTTTCTATACATCTTCCATAACTTTCTCATTTTACTGGTATCCTTCATTGCCTAATGCAATTAATCTAAATACCTTCACTTTAGACTTAGGCACACTCTTTAGACAAGGGTAAAAAGAAGCCATCTTCTTCACCAAATAATCACAAAAATTATTTCTAGGTAGTATACTAAAATTATTATACTCTGAAACCACTTGAGGCCAGTCATTATCATTCAAGTCATCCAAAGCACAATGTCTGCCATGTCCCTATGAGGATGGCCCATTAAGCCATACTTAAAGCATTCCACTACTTTCCAAAGTTCCAAAATCCACATTTTGCCAAATGAAAGCACGGACAGACTTATTACAGCAATACTGTTTTCCTAGTACCAACTTTCACCTTTATTTGAGTTTTATTGCTGTGTAGAGACACCATGACCACAGCAAGTTTTCTCAAGAAAAACATTTAATGAAGACTGGCTTACAGTTTCAGAGGTGCAGTTCATTGCCATCATGGTGGAAAGCAAGGCACTGTGCAGGTTGATATGGCACTGGAAGAGCCAAGACCTCATGATGCTAGGCAGCAGAAATGGACTCTCTTCCCCAGGCAACAGAAAGGGACTTTTCCACACAGACTGAATGTTGTGAATACTAGGAGACCTCTAAGCTCACCTCCACGGTGACACACCTACTCCAACAAGGCCACACTTATTCATACAAAGCCACCCATCCTAATAGTGCAATTCACTGTGGGCCAAGCTTCAAACACAAGTTATGAAGGACAAACCTATTCAACTCACTATAATACCAAAATGTCTTCTTTTTTTCTTGCCTGGTTGTTTTGTTTATAGACAGAGTTTTTCTGTGTAGTTGTGGATGTCCTGGAATTCACAATGTAGACCACACTGGCCTCAAACTCAGAGATCCTCCTGGCTCTTCCTGTTCACCTCTCCGTGTGTGTGTGTGTGTGTGTGAGAGAGAGAGAGAGAGAGAGAGAGAGAGAGAGAGAGAGAGAGACTCACCAGAAGAACCACCATGTAGGTGCTGAGTTCAGGGGAACTGATCTCAGAACCCCTGGAAGAGTAGCCCGTGCTCTTAAGTGCTGAGTCATCCCTCCAATTCCCCCAAAATACTTCTAAATATGCTTGAAATAGCAGTAGATGTGAAATGAAAATGAATCTTGATCCTTGTTAGGTGCCCAGATATATCACATTTATTATACTACTAAAGACAAGGCAAATATACATTAATTTTGTAGAGAAATATTAGCTTCTTTATCCCACCCGGACTCACATAATTTCTAGACTTGCAAACTTTGCATCTCTTGAGAACCCGTCAGAAATGCAAGTTCTTTGATCCTCAAAGCAGAATTTTTCTTCAAGAATTTCTGGTAATGGATTCAATGATCTAATTTGATCTGCTCCTGATACACATTAAAGCTTGGAAATCACTGCCCTGTGACCTCAAATATTAGCTATAACAATGTTTTTAAATGGACTTCCTAGTTACTTGATTATACAGATTTACAAAATATACATGGTATTCAATTCATATTCTTTGTTCTATTCTACTCAGAGTTATATAACAATTTTCATATTGTATGTTTATTAGCATATTTGAGGATATATGTATAAAAATATGCACTCATGTTTGTTTAATGATTTACTTTAAGATTATAGAGTATCTTTATGTTATTCTATGTTCTTGTTGATTCCTAAGTACCTAATACTGTGTGTGTGTGTGTGTGTGTGTGTATGTGTGTGTGTGTGTGTGTGTGTGTGTGTGTCAGTAATAATTTACCTTCAAAGATCAAAGATCAATTGGAATTGAGCAAATTTCAACTACATTCATTCAAGCTTTATTCAAAACTCTCAAGACTATGATTTTTGTTTGTTTGTTTTGAAACAGATTATTATGTAGACCTGGCTGACACTGAACTTGCGATACAGCCCAGCCATGCCTGAAACTCCAGATCTTATAGCTTCAGCTTTCCACATGGATACAGGTATGTGTATTACATATCAGACACATGTAAGACTTTAATTTAAGTTTTGAATGAAGAATTATAAACAACAACCCAAACAAGCCCCTTTCACAGACAGACATTACAAATTGGATGTCAGATGTGCTTTTTCTTTCCCTCGCACATATTCAGCCAACACTCAACTTAATTTTAAAACTGGTCACATAATTTAAAAAATGTTTTAAACAATAAGCAGAACTACAATGAGATAAATTCAAAACCTATTTCTTTTTACTTGGGTAAATGCCAACCAATTTCCAAGAAGAATTCTATTTAACTGAATATAACAGTATCCTGAGTTGTATCAGCATTGTTATGGCAACATCCTTGCTGTTACAAGCATTGATTATCAAGCCAGAAGTGAAAAAATTCTTTTTACAATAAATGTTTCACATTTATACAAATATCATGTTGTATTTCTTATGTTACTTGTATCAATGCATTAATATATCAATAGAAACTATATGAAAATTATTAATACAATAAAATGAGAGTATTATTTTATATACTGAAATTATGCAGGAATATCTCTTAATGTCTAAAAAAATTGCTTCTTTCAGTTTCAGTCAGAACAGTGGAAACAAGCTATTTTGTCACCAAAAAAATTGTATGGAAATGCCAATTCCTATATTTTAAAGTGATCATTTTACTTGTGTGTGTGTGTGTGTGTGTGTGTGTGTGTACGTTTGTTTGCTTATAGCTGTATAGTTGTACACATATGCCATGACACACATGTAAAGTTAGAGGAAACATTGAAAGAGTGCTGTTTCTCCTTCCACCACCTGGGTCCTGAAGATTGAACTCAGGTCTTCAGACTTAATGGCAAGGATATACCTGCTGAACCATCTGCCCCTCCCCCTAAAATACTTTCTTAAGCCCTTCACCTCTACAGTGAAGTGAGAACGTGTTCTAATGGAGAGTGCTTTTGACCTTATTCTCTTATTCTACCCATCATTTGTATGTGGAGCTACTGAAAAATGTTTCCCTAGGCACATACTCCAAACTACTTTCTCCAATGTGTAGATGATGTAAAGAATTTTTTTTTCTTTTCCCATTCAATAAGTTTTTTAATAGAACATTTCAGTTGTACACAAAAGTAGAAATGGTAACAAAATTCATGTCCTTACCTAGCTTCAATGACTCTCATACAATTCTATGTGACATTTCATACCTAACCACCAAATGACCTGCTCTCTGGCCAAGTTCAATTTGAAGAAGCAAGGAGATGGAATCATTTTTTTTTGTAAATATGTTAGTATGCTTTTCAGGATCCTCTTGATACCACAATCCATCTCCATCATATTCAGAATATTACCACCAAGCACCTTCTATACTCCAACCATGATCTAAGTTCCCCACGGTTGTCTCATCAGGGTGGGTTGGAGTGGTCTTATTGGTTTGCTTGGTTGTGTGGATTCTTTATTCTAATCAGAATTTAGTAATGTCTGTACACTGGCTTGTCTAAACTTTTGATATTGTAACACAACACTATCTGCAACAGACACTTAAGACCTAAAACAACAACAACAATAAAAAATCTCATAGTGTTGTCAGTACATTTGGGCACATTCACAGCTATCTTCAGCTACATAGGGCCTGTCCATAGGTTGGGCATGTCTGGTTGGTTTTAGGTCACAGATTTCTTTTGTCTTATAGATTCCCATGACCTCTGTACTTTCTTTCATGTGCAGTTAGAATCAGACACTTACTCACTTAAAACACAGTGGTTAGGCTTCATTGGTTAAGTGTAGATGCTTTCCTGAGCGTATTCTTCCCTGTACCAGTATCTCTGTCAATTAGTCCTTGTGTCTTGAGGGTGATGAAGTGAAGTTCTTTTTCTCCCTAACAGTGTTTGGCTAATTGTGTCTATTTCTATTTGAAGAATGATTGATTATTGACATAACAGTTCACTATAGGTTACATTTTTTTGTCTGTAGGATATTGTTTCTAGAATATTCTTCTTCTATATCCCCCACACCACAATTTCCAAAATCTATGTAAAAACATTTAGACTCAATGGAAATGACAGTGTTTGTATATAACATACTTCCTTTCCTATAAGGCAAATCATATATAGAATTCTCATAATAAAGAGTATAATATAAAAGTTATAAATATTTATATTTAGGGAATGTTGATAAAAGTACATTTGATAATTCAGGAGTAATTCTTTCTAGGTATTTTTAATCTAATGTTATTTGAATTACACATGAGGAGACCACATATACAGATTATATTCACCTATTACCTACAAGAATTCAATGTTTTCATAGGACTTACCACAACATGTTATTTCACAGTTCAAAATACTTAACACTATTGGTATTACAGATTCTGGATGTCAAGAAATCAAGAAAATATAAACAAGATGGAAAAATAAATTTCAGGACTGTGAAGCAGAGAAGGTTAAAAAAAAAAAGAATACCGACTTTCTTATGTAACCTGCAGCATTAATCAAAACAACCCTCAGATTCCACCTCACACCAGTCAGAGTGGCTAAGATCAAAAATTCATGTGACAGTAGATTCTAGCGAGGATGTGGAGAAAGGGGAATACTCCTCCATTTTTGTTGGGATTGCAAGCTTGTACAACTAGTCTGGAAATCAGTCCAGTGGTTTCTTAGAAAATTGGACATAGTAGTACTGTAGGATTCAGCAATACCACTCCTGAGCATATATCCAGAAGATGTTCCAACTGGTAATATGAACAGATGCTCCACTATGTTCATAGCAGCCTTATCTATAATAGCCAAAAGCTGGAAAGAACTCAGATGTCCCTCAACAGAGGAATGGATACACAAACTGTGGTACATTTACACAATGGAGTACTACTCAGCTATCAAAAACAATGAATTTATGAAATTCCTAGGCAAAGAATATCCAAGATACAATTTGCAAAACACATGAAATACAAGAAAAACGAAGACCCAAGTGTGGAAACTTTGCCCCTTCTTAGAATTGGGAACAAAACACCCATAGAAGGAGTTATAGAGACAAAGTTTGGAGCTGAGATGAAAGGATGGACCATCCAGATACTGCCCACTTGGGGTTCCATCCCATAAACAGCCACCAAACCCAGACACTATTGCATACACCAGAAAGATTTTGCTTAAAAGACCCTGATATAGCTGTCTCTTGTGAGACTATGCCAGTGCCTGGCAAACACAGAAGTGGATGCTGACAATTGGATGGAACACAGGGCCCCCAGTGGAGGAGCTAGAGAAAGTACCCAAGAAGCTTAAGGGATCTGCAACCCTATAGATGGAACAATATGAACTAACCAGTACCCCCAGAGCTCTTGCCTGTAGCTGCATATGTAGCAGAAGATGGCCTAGCCTGCCATCATTGGAAAGAGAGGCCCCTTGGTCTTGCAAACTTTATATGCCCCAGTACAGGGGAATGCCAGAGCCAAGAAGTGGGAGTGGGTGGGTAGGGGAGCGGGGTGATGGTGGTATAGGGGACTTTTGGGATAGCATTTGAAATGTAAATACCTAATAAAAAATTGGAAAAAATAAGATTCCATTTGACCACTTGAGTTTTGTTAGAAATTCTTCTGCCTCGTTTTAAAATTGCTCATTCTGACTTTAGCTTGACTACTCAAGGAAAGAATATATTTTCTCAATAAACTGTTTTAAATTCCAAAGAAGAAGGAGGAGGAGGAGGAGGAGGAGGAGGAGGAG
>NC_034592.1:67944365-67970945 GCF_900095145.1 Mus pahari | reverse complement strand
AAGGAGGAGAAGGAGAAGGAGAAGGAGAAGGAGAAGGAGAAGGAGAAGGAGAAGGAGAAGGAGAAGGAGAAGGAGAAGGAGAAGGAGAAGGAGAAGGAGGAGAAGAATTTCACTGTCTGCTGCTCTACACTTTGTCTCTCTATCTCCTCCCATGGGTACTTTGATCCCTCTTCTAAGAAGGACCAAGGTATCCACACTGTGGTCTTCCTTCTTCTCAAACTTCATATAGTCTGTGAATTGTATCTTGGTTATTCTGAACTTCTGGGCTAATATCTGCTTATCAATGAGTGCATACCATGTGTGCCCTTTTGTGATTGGGTTACCTCACTCAGGATGATATTTTTTAGGTTCTTCCAATTGCCTAAGAATTTCATGAATTCATTGTTTTTGATAGCTTAGTAGTACTCCATTGTGTAAATGTACCACTTTTCTGTATCCGTTCCTCTGTTGAGGGACATCTGAGTTCTTTCCAGCTTCTGGCTATTATAAATAAGGCTGCTATGAACATAGTGGAGCATGTGTCCCACCTGGGGATCCATCCCATATACAGTTACCAATCCCAGACACTACTGGGGTTGCCAACAAGTGCTTGCTGACAGGAGCCTGAAATAGTTGTCTCCTGAGAGGCTCTGCCAGTACTTGACCAATACCGAAGTGGATGCTCACAGTCATCCATTGGACTGAGGATAGGGTCCCAAATGAGGAGCTAGAGAATGGACCCAAGGAACTGAAAGGGTTTGCAANCCCATAGGAGGAACAACAATATGAACCAACCAGTACTCCCAGAGTTCCCAGGAACTAAACCATCAACCAAATAGTATACATGGACTCAAGGCTCCAGCCGCATATGTGGCAGAGGATGTCCTTATGGGAAACCAATGAAAGGAGAGTCCCTTGGACCTATGAAGGATCAATGCCCCATACAGGAATGCCAGGATAGGGAAGCAAGAGTAGGTGGATGAGTGAGCAGGGGGAGGGGGATGGGATGGGGGCTTTAGAGGGGAAATGAGAAAAGGAGGTAAAATTTGAAATATAAATAAAGAAAATATCTAAAAATTAAAAAAAGAAAAAGGAAAAAAAAAGAATTTCACTGTTATGTCTGCAGACACAAAACCCAAAACTGTTGCAGTAGTCAAGATGAGCTTGTGGAGAGGAACCAAGTGTGGCAGTTCCTGGGGAGGTCTGGCCAGCAACTGACCAATGCAGAGGCTCATGCTTGGAGCCAACCATCTGGCTGAACTCAGGGAACCAGGTGGGAGAGCTTGGCAGAAGGTCTGGAGGAGCAGAGAGGGGTTGCAACTCCACTGGAAGAACAACATAGGCTGACGTGACTACTCAGTTCTCCCAGAGACTTGACCACCAACCAAGGAGTGTACCTAAAGGGATCTTTGGCTCCAGATACATATGTAGCAGAGGATGGTCTTACTAGTAACAGAGAATGCCCTTGGTCCCAGGGAGGTTTGATGCCCCAGAGCAGGTGGATGCTGGAACAGTGGGACAGGAGAGTGTGGGTGGGTGGGAGTGCACTCCCATACAGGCAAAAGGGAAGGGGAGGGCAGATGTGGGATGGGGGGTGTGTGGCAGAGCGGTAACTGGGAAGTGGGATATCATTTGAGATGTAAATGAATGGAATGATTAATATTAATAAAAGAAAAAGAATTTCACTGTCATTGTTGTAGTGGTAGAGAAACATCCTGTCCACTTAGCTTAATGATCAAAGACTACAAATGAGGTCTCAAAGTAACTGGTGAGCAGAACAAAACACTGAATGTGAAAATTGCCTAAAGGACTGTGCTTTTACAACATTATCATAGTAAGGTAGAAATGGAGAAGCAACACTTCAAAATAACACATGATTTTAATGCAGATGAATGAGGTTGTAGAAAGGAGGTAGAAATGTTCATTGTCTTAGTGCCTCCTCCTCAGTTTCTCTTTTTTTTTTTTTCAATTTTATTAGTTATTTTATTTACATTTCAAAGGTTATCCCCTTCCCAGTTTCCCCTCCACAAGCCTCCTGTCCCCTCCCCTTCATCTGCCTCTATGAGGATGCTCTCCCACCAAACCACCTACTGACTCCTGTCTCAGCACCCCAGTGTTCCCCTACCCTGGGTCATTGAGCCTCCAGAGGAACAAGGGGCTCCCCTCCCAGTGATGCTCGAAGATAATCATCTGCTACATATCCAGTTGGAGCCATAGTTCCCGCCATGGCCATGTGTACTCTTTGGTTGGTAGTTTAGTCCCTGGAAGCTTTGCGGGGTCTGTTTGTTTGATATTGTGTTCTTCCTATGGGGTTTCTTACACCTTTATCTCTTACAGTCCTTTCCCTAACTTCTCCAATGGGGTCCCCACTATCAGTCCGATGTTTTGCTGTGAGCATCTGTGTCTGTATTGGTCTAGCTCTGACAAAGCCTCTCAGGGGACAGATATACCAGGCTCCTGTCAGCAAGCACTTCTTGGCATCAGCAATAGTGTCTGAGTTTGGTGTCTTCAGATAGGACGGATCCCTAGGTGAGGCAGTTTCTTTCTTGATGGCCGTTCCTTCAGTCTCCGCTCTAGTCTTTGTCCCTGCATTTCCTTTTGACAGGTGGAATTCTGGATTAATATTTTTGAGGTTGGTGAATGGCCCCATCCCTCAACTAGGGGCCATGTCTATCCACTGGACATGGTCTCTACAGTTTCTATCTCCCCTTTTCTGGATATTTGGGCTAATATTCTCCCTATTGGGTCCTGGGATCCTCTTGGGTCCCTGGCATCTGGGACTTTCTAGTGGCTACCCCTAGTTCCCTCTCCCCCACTGCTACATACCTACTTTCAAATTCCTGACCCTCTGTACCTCTCCCTCATTTCCTCCCATATCTGAACTGCCCCCTTTCCCTCCCCCTCCTCTCTCCCTCTGAGATATATCTCTCCATCTACTTCCTGGAGATTATGTTCTTCCCCTTTCTGAGTAGGACTCTACATTCACACTTTGGTGTGATATTCTTTCTTCTTTGGTTTCATATAGTCTGTGAGTTGTATCATGGGTATTCTGAGCTTCTTTTTTGCTAATATCCTCTTATCAGTGAGTTCATACCATGTGTGTTCTTTTCTGTCTGAGTTACATCACTCAGGATGATAGGTTCCAGTACAGGAACATTCCATGGAAGTGAGTTTAAGGTAATTGATTTGTTTTTCCTCCAAAGACTCTGCTTGTAGGCAGATGTTAGATGTTAGTGTAGAGGAGGAGGGCACAGGTGAACTCTTTGTGCATCAGTTCATTCTGGAATGTCTGCTTCATAGACATAAACTGCCACCATGATGAATTTACAGCCTCCATCCTTTAATATTTCTGCCAATTGTAACAACTTCATTGGATAAAGTAACATAAATGGAGGGATGAATTAATGTACTTCTTACTGTCCACTATTTTTGTTACATGACATTCACTATTATATTTCTAAAAGAACTTATATTCATACATGTCAAATTTTTAATTTTATTACCATCATATTTATAGTTCTTATTCTTCCTACAGATATTTACCCAGCAGCACATCTAATAAAAAACAAGGACCAGTTATAATATTCCATTCTTTAGTTTTCTTTCAGTCATGAAAGTGTCTCTTTCTTTAAAGATTTATTAATTTCATTTATATGAGTACACTGTAGCTGTCTTCAGACACATCAGAAGAGGGTATCGGATCCCATTACAGATGGTTGTGAGTCAGCATTGGTTGCTGGGAATTGAACTCAGGACCTCTGGAAGAGTAAGCAGCCAGTGCTCTTAACCGCTGTGCCTGAAGAGCCATCTCTCCAGCCCCTGAATCTGTTTTTAAATATTTGTTTGACAAATGAGCTCTAACAACAGGACACATGTAATCATAACATCATATAATTATAAACAGACAAATCTTAGACAATTAGCAAATATCAAGAATTTCAAAATGCCTAAGTCATTTTTCTTAATTGGATAAATCAGTTGCCATATAAGGCATAGTGATATTGTAGTTACTGAAAATAGTGTAACCACATGGACTAAAGCAAATCGCTTCCAGTATATATTGAAAAGGGTGATGCAATAGTTTCCTTTTCTGTACTTGGTGTGAAAGTCTGCTGGTTATACTAGATGTCTGCTGGCTATGCAAAATAAACATAGCAATGTGCTGCTTATTTATTTAGAAATTGCTTGACATATGGAAACACTAGCCAGGTGGAAATTATTTAAGACACTTGCAGAGAAATCTATACTTTAATAGAAAAATCTGTTAATTTTTTTAAAAATGAAACACCCAGCAAAGTTATTCGGTTCTAAGTTTCTTAGTTTCTAGGTTTGAAAGACATCAGGGTGTTAGTGTGATTAGATGCCCTGCTGTGCTTTGAGTTCCACTAGCATCTAAGCACAATCTGACAGCTCCCCACTGACGGCTCCCCTGGCTTCTTTCCTGCCTCTATCTACGGTTCGGTTCCAGAGACAGTAAAAAGAAAGGCAAAGCATTTTCACACATTCCTTAAGTCTCTCAGACATAGTAATCTATGGAATTATCTTCAAATGTCGGACATTATGTTCACAGAGCAAATGTTATAATAAACATGTTGCATGGGGCTCTGGAGGCTTTGCAGTTGCTTCAAAAATTTTTGAGAGTTCTATAGTCATGGTTTATGGTATCCTTTCTCCAACTTTGTTGCATGTCTTTTATTCTAAACATACTTATGTGAAGAATATTAATATATTGAGATCAAATTTCTCCTGGAAATAAATTTTTCTCTACTCTGAAAAAAAAATCCATTATACAACCCATAATTTACTAGGGTAAATGCATAGAAATTGCCACATTTTACTGCACATACTCTAATAATCTTGATATAATCCATTTTAATATTCTAACCTGTACTCATATTGGCTTGGTGTTATTTTTGCAGACAGTAATGAGAGCATAATTAAAAAGGTGTCTTGAATTTTTCTATAATCTTCAACTTGCACATAATAATAAATTACATCTTTACCAAAGCAGTAGATTGAATCTGACAGTAATTTTCAGGAAAGCTAAATTGGACTACATGTTTAAAGAAATAAAATGTCTTTATAATACAAGGAACTCTTGAGTAACTATAAAATGATTTTTATAAAAGTATACTTAAGACTTTGATATGAAATCTTTATTATAGATTAGAATTGTAGAAGATTAAATATAATATCAGTTATATCTGAGTTTCTGAGAGAAACTTATTAATGGAAAAACAAATTTCCATAAATTTGAGAATTCAAATTATTATTCACCCTACACTCCTTCACGTTTTAGTCTCATCCCAAATTTACAACTTTACATGTTAGAATACAGAAGTACATATGACAGCATGTAATGAACTGAAATGATCATAAAATATATAGATGTAATATGTGAGAATAAACAAAATCTTGCTTAGCTTTCAGTTTTTCTCTTCAAAATGTTTATCTCATCATTCAATCGTTGTTGTTCAAGGATTACTTCAGGGAGAACATCTAACTACCTAGTTCTAAGACCAGGTCACACATGGGCAGAATGGCCCATTTCCCACTGAGAAAGCCCTAAGGGACCAGCATTTTGATGTTTCAAATTGACCAATCTACTGTCCTCGGTGATTTGCTCAAACGTAGATTTAAATTTATCGAATGCTGTTTACAAAGTTTTCAGATGGAATTTAAAGGGCTTTTTTATGTTAAATAAAGATTATCAAAGATGATTTGACCAATTTTGTGTCAACACATTGGGGTTTTTACATGGAAGACTGAGGTGTCCCTGAAAGTGAAACCCTTTAGCCTGGAAGCAAGAGCCTTGACTTTGCTCCCATGTTCTAGTCAGCCAAGGTCTTCTGTTTTCAGAAGTGCCCACACTGTAGAGTTTACATTTCCTGGCTTCATCATTAAAACTTTTGCCCTGCCTCAAATTTGGTACAATGAACATAGGTTTAATGATGGACTCAGAACACAGTGCAACTGTCTAAAGGTTCTTCAGTAAATAATAGGTTTTGTTAATAAGTAAGCCATATGCACACATAGCCCTGAAGAATATAATTGATAAAAGTAGCAAAATGTAGTCCGTGGCAATTAGGGAATGATGAGATAGACATGAATTGATGAGTTAAAAAAGACACACATGAAGAACTGGGAGAATCCTCATACTGTCTAGATAGGATCATGGCTTATATTAACTAATGAGATAGAACTGAATACTCTAAATTATCCCACCTTGTGCTCTAATAGGAAATTGACTCTGTCTTAGTGGTTTTTCCATTGTGATAGTTGTTGGCAGTCATGGTCTCTAGGCTGTCAACTTCACTAGGTTTACAATCTTCATTTAAATAATAGTTTAGGGCCCCGAGCAGCCCGCTATCCCAGAACCTCCATTCTCCCCACACATGCACTTATCTACCCACCTTCATCAGACCTGTGAATACTGAACTGTAAGGTGAGCTTTCCTTCCCCCACTCATCTTTCCTGATGGCTGGGACCTCTAGAACAAGATGAACAGCACTAAGCAGCCTGCTATCCTAGGGGGATTTAAATTCGCCTCTCACTTGTTCCCCAACCTTCATCAGCTGGCTGAGCCAAAACCATACAGATAAGTTACCCTTCCCCAACCTATCTTCCCTGCTAGGTGAGTCCTCTGTGCTTTCCAAGCTTCTCTGAGCAGTCTGCTAACCCGGGCAGAACTCCATTCTCCTGCCAACTTTCTACCCACATTCATTGTATCTGCAACTTATGAGTCATACAGACCTGCAGATTCTGAACTATACAAACCTGCAGATCTAGAACCCTGAAACCCAAGAATACCAATCAGAGGCCTGCCACGCCAGCACCATTAAGGTTAACCCCCCTCTCAATACCTACTACAACATGAACATCTAGGAACCAAAGCCATCCACATGGCTAAAGGCCCTCAAAAGAACACAATCAACAAAAGGCAGGTCAAAAAGACAGCCCTAGAGCACTACCCCAGTACAGCAAGCCCTGGATATCCTAATAGAACCAAAGCACAAGTAAATGACCGTAATTCCAATCTTATAAAGATGATAAAGGCCTTTAAAGAGAAAGTGAATTAATCCTTGAAAGAAATACAGGAAAATATAATCAAACAGGTAAAGTCTTTAAAGAGGAAACTGACAACTCCCTTAAAAATAGAGGGAAAAATTCAATTAAACAGGTAAAGGAAATAAATAAATAAAACTGTACAAGAAATGAAAGTAGAAATAGAAGCAATGGAGAAAACACAAATTCAGGGAATCCTGGAGATAGAAAACCTAGGGAAGAGCACAACAGTTGTAATCCTCACCAACAGAATACAGAAGATGGAAGAGAGGATCTCAGGTGTATAAGATGCAATAGAAGAAATTCACACATCACTGGAAGAAAATATTAAATCTAAAAAATTCCTGACACAAAACATCCAGGAGACATGAGACACCATGAAAAGATCTAAACTAAAAAGAATAGAAATTTAATTAACTCAAATAAATCAGTAGCCTTCCTTTATACAAATAGTAAACAGGCTGAGAAAGTAATTAGGGAAACAACTCCCTCCACAATAGTTGCAAATACATAAAATACTTGGGATAACTCTAACCAAACAGGTGGAAGATCTATAGTATAACTTCAAATCTCTCAAAAAAGAAATCAGAGAATATCTCAGAAAATGGAGAAATCTCCCATGCTCATGTATTTGCAGAATTAACATAGTAAAAATGGCCATCATACCAAAGTCTGTCTAATGCAATCCCCATCAAAATCCCAAGACAATTCTTCAAGACATAGAAAAAGCAATTCTCAAATTCACCTGGAAAGGCAAAAAATACAGAATAGCAAAAATAATAAATAACAATAAAAGAATGGCTGGGGGAATCACCATCCCTTACCTCAAGCTTTACTATAGAGCAATAGTGATAAAAACTGCATGATATTGGTACAGAGACACACACTTGATCAATGGAATAAACTTGAAGACCCAGAAATAAAACCATATACTTACAGTCACTTGATCTTTGACAAAGATGCCAAAAACAGGAAAAAGAAAGCATCTTCAACAAATGGAGACATAACCTGATCTAACTGGCTGTCTGTATGTACAAAAAATGAAAATAGACCCATATTTAAACCTTGCATGAAGCTAAAGTCCAAGTGGATCAAGGACCTCAACATAAAACCAGATACACTAACTCTAATAGAAGAGAAAATGGGAAAGAGCCTTGAACTCATTGGCAAAGGGAGAAATTTCCTAATCAGAACTCTAATGGCTCATGCTCTAAGATCAAGAATTGATAAATTGTACGTTATGAAACTGGAAAGCTTCTGTAAGGCAAAAGACATAGCCAATAAGACAAATCAGCAATCAACAGTTTGGGAAAATATCTTTACTAATCCAACATCCAATAGAGGGCTAATACCCCAAAAATATAAAGAAACAAGAAGCTAACCACCAAAAAAACCAAACAACCCAATCAAAAAATGGGGTATAGAACTGAATCGAGAATTCACAACAGAGGAATCTCAAATGACTGCAAAACACCTAATGAAATGTTCAAAGTCCTTAGTGATCAGAGAAATGCAAATCAAAATGACCATGAGATTCCACCTTAAAACAAGCAGAATAGCTAAGATCAAAACCTCAGGTGACAACACATGTTGGAAAGGATCTGGAGAAAGGGGAATACTCCTCCATTGCTGATGGAATTGCAAACTGGTACAACCACTCTGGAAATCAATTTGAAGGTTCCTCAGAAAATTGGAAATAGATCTACCTGACAACCCAGCTATTCCCAAAAGATACACCACCAAGCCATAGGGACACATGCTCCATTATGTTCATAGCAGCCTTGTATGAGATAGCCAGAAGCTGGAAACAACCCAGATTTCCAACGACAGAAGAATGGATACAGAAAATATGGTTCATTTACACAATGGAGTACTACTCAGCTATTAAGAATGAGGACATCCTAAGTTTTGTAGGAATATGAATGGAATGAGAAAATATCATTGTGAGTGAGATACCTCGGATCCCCAAAAGACACGTATAGTATGTACTCACTAATAAGTCGATATTAACCTCCCAAAAGTGTTGTGTACCCAAGATACAGCCCACAGAATTCAAAAAGGTCAACAAGCTGAAGGGCCTAAGTGAGGATGCCTCAGTCCCAATTGGGCGGGAGAAGAAAGCAATCACAAGATGGGAGGGAAGGAAAATGGAGTGGGGGACAGAGAGGGGAACATGATTGGATATTGGGTGGGGGGGAGGTCTTTGTACAAATTTAAGGCAGTTTAAAGTATATGGTAATGTAATGAGAATGAGAAACATGTACTGAATTATATTGTTATAATCTAGTTCTATTAATGGTTTATGGTTATAGAAATTTGGAGGCATCATTCAGGATAGATAATTAATTCCCAAGCTGCTAGGTAAGAGTGATCTTTACCATACTGTTTTAAAAAAAAAAAAAAAAGTAACTGTAGCTGAAGCTTTCTTATGATAACGAGGGCAATGACAAGAGAAAATGACAGTTTAAATATAGACTACCCTATTCGACACAAAACTGTCTGCCTGGAACAAAAATCATGAAGAGGAAAACAAAACTACCACAAATTTAGGTCTTAGAAGTTTGAGAATAAATGGACAGATATGAGTTCATTGCTGCTGTGACTGTTTTGTTGGATGAAATTATTTGGGGGCTACTTTGTGCTTGTAGTACTTAGTAACTTTTTTTTTTTCATACACATCACCTCTTCCTTGAGCAAATGCATACAGCAGTTTGAGTCAGACAGCAGGCTTCCTAAATCCTCTCAAGATGTCAAACAACAGATGCTCAGTGAAAGGCGAGGTTTTGAAAAGTATTAGAGCACGAGATGAGATGATTTTGATTATTCAGTTCTGCGCTATTACTTAATATAGCTACGTGAAAACAATTGTCCCAGAGTGCTGAATCATCTGAGATAGTCATTTGTAGAAACAGCTGCATAAGTCCATTGGAATGACATTTCTAAAGTGAATTTTAAAAGTACAAAATTTTACTGGCATAAATTTTAATCACATTCTCACAGAGCAGTATATGCAAGTGAAAATAAATTTAAATTTTATGCCTACAGGTAGGGCAAAATGTTAATAGTCTATCCCTACTTTAAGAGGAATATCATTAGTTAATAGTCTAAATGAAATGAGAGCATAATTGTATACATCAGAAATACATTGTAAATATATATATCTCACAGAAGTATTTTTATTATATATATTCATCTTTAGTTCTTTGAGAAGTTAGTACATTCTTTTATCACAATTCTTCCCAGTTCTGCCTCCCTCTTCACTAACCACTCAGTCCTTTATCTTAATCCCCATCATGGCCTATTTGTGGCTCAGATACATGAAATGGAATTTTCTGGTTATGTAATGTGATGCAGAGACACATGATGTTTTGCTTTTTGCTGAGGCAAGACATGTTAAAGGATATTTTGTTTTGTTTTGTTTTGTTTTGTTTAGTTTTGGTTTTGCTTGTTAGTTTTTTGTTTTTTGGTGTTTTTTTGTTTTGTTTTGTTTTTTGGTGAGAGCATAAGCAGGACTCACCAGAGAGTTTTGTGGCATTGCATAGCCAGCTGTGTGATCCTTCACTGGTCTCATGTCTTTTCTGGTCTTTACTTCATTGAGAGAAGCACAGCAGAGAATTCCTGGCCTTCTGACTTGTCTTGGACACTCTCACTGATTGCTGCACATTTGATGGAGGCCTGGTGGTTTCTGCTGAATTGTGTTGGCATTGCTCATTTGTGTTTGGTGTCACTTTGGAAGTGGACTGTTGGTATCCTGACACCTACTGAAGTGGACTGCTTGTATCCTGACAAACAAAAATTGAAATCATTCCAAAGAACTACTTCTAAAGGGGTCCACAGCCCCTTGTCATAGTTGTCATCTTTTCTCCCCTGTCTTTGGACACTGGGCTAACATGGGGATTGAAACACTTGAGAATCCTTATTAAAGTAATTTTGAAAAATCAAAGCCTACAGATATTCTTGGATGTGTGGCATTACGCTGGAACATGGTTGATTTATCAGCATTTACATTTTTGAGAAAACTGATCTTATTCCCAGCAGCTAGTAATTTCCATATACACTAGGCTAGACGAACTCAGGCTTAAGAGAGCACATGAATTTGGGACTAAATTAATAGAAGAAAATAGGGAAGACACAGGATAGGGGGGAACGGTGTGGTCTTGATGAAAACACATTACATCATACATAAAATTATCAAGACAAAATTTTGCTGTATTAAAACGCTAGTTGTATAGTTGACTGTTTATATCATTTAGTTAATATTTTCATATATTATATGAGTGCTATAAATTAAAGAACTGTATCATTTTATACTATTTTGACAACTATTTTTAAGCCCAAGCCTATTTAATCCTAAGGCACACAAATTAAAATGAGATGTAGCCTACATGCAATCAAATAAATAGAAGAAAGGACTTCAGGGGTTCATTTATTTCCTTTATTCATCTGTTTCTACTCCTCATAATTTGCCCCTTCTGTAGTTGATTCATAGTGAAGATTAATGGAAGATTTCTCATCTGTTGAGGTTTTAATATGAAATACCTTACAGTAGGCCCATGTGTTTGAAATTGAGCTCTAGCTGTTAGTTCTATGATGGAAGGTTAGGGAATGTTTATAATAGAGAACATTGCTTGAGGAAGTACGGTATTGTGGGCAGGTTTTAAAGTGATAGAATTTGGTCCCACTTTCTATTCTTTCCTTGCTTCTTGTGAGTGGATAATATGTGGTCAACCAGCTTCCTGCTCTTGTTTCTATTTTTTCTTGTCTGTCATGTCTTCCTGACCAGAGTGGATACTATCCCTGTGAAACTTCCTGCCAAAATAAATGATTTTTCCCCTAGAGCTTTTTTATTTTAGTATTTTATTATAGCAAAAGAAAAGAAGCTAATCTCCCATCCTAAAGTAGGAGTGGTACAGAAGACTCAAGATTATTTAAGTATAAGGATTAGCCATGTTAAGAATGAGATCATGAATTTCTTATAAGGGCAGCACATATACATATAGTGTCTTCTTCTTTTAACAATATTTATTAGATATTTTCTTCATTTACATTTCAAATGCTATCATGAAAGTCCTCTATACCCTCTCCCTGCCCTGCTCCCCAACTCACCCACTCCCACTTCCTGGCCCTGGCATTCCCCTGTACTGGGGCATATAATCTTTGCAAGACCAAGGGCCTCTCCTCCCAATGATGGCTGACTAGGCCATCTTCTGCTACATGTGCAGCTAGAGACACCAGCTCAGGGGGTACAGGTTAGTTCATATTGTTGGTCCACCTATAGGGTGGCAGAACCCTTCAGCTCCTTAGGTACTTTCTGTAGCTCCTCCATTGGGGGCCCTGTGTTCCATCCATTAGCTGACTGTGAGCATCCACTTCTGTGTTTGCCAGGCACTGGCATAGCCTCACAAAAGACAGCTATATCAGGGTCATGTCCTATGCACAATGGCAAACATTTGGCTCTGGCTTCTCTGGTCTATGAAGCTACTGGGATACAACTGTTAAAACAAGACTAAGACAGCTGTCTTACCCCTTCAAAATATGAGGACATAGACAAAAAGTGTCGTTTCTCAGCCTAATTGTAGATCCTTAAGAGATGCCAATTCTAGAACTTTAAAATTAAATTTTTGGCTTTATGAATTACTCAGTCTTACATAATTTGTAATAAAAGTCAAATGAAATAAAAAAGTAAGCATACACACAAACAAAACAAAAAACGAAACAACTAAAAAATACTACAAAAAACCAGAGTGAGGATTAGGAACATTATTAATGTGAATCTCCTGGAACAGATCTGGATAAGTGCCAGGCTAGGAAAGTTGTGAAGTACATGTTAGAAGTCTGTGTTTCTATGGGCTGGCTGCTAAAGGGGATTCCGGTGAAATGTGTATAGAAAAGAAGATATACAGGTTCACTATTCTCAGAGAGAATGTAAGTAGTTCTTGATAAATTGTTGGTCGAATTATGGATAGTAAAGGAAATTATGATAAGGTGTTAGTCAAAACGGAGAATGCTACTAGGATTTTGATCGTAAACTTTGTTGGATTCACAGTCTGAGAAAAAAATGTTGCTAATAAGTTACCTATTGAATGTTCTTTTCTTAAAGCATTCTAAAAGACTCAAGATTAGTATGCTGTACATTACTTTGATATAAGCCTAAATGCTCTTATTTTAAATGCCTAATATGAAAATTAGGTAATTGTATTCCTTTTATGTTAGGCCATTCGAACTATGTCAGCGACCCCATAAGTTATGGGGTAATGTGGAATCCTTAGAAATCCTTAGAACAGAGAACCCTGTTAGACTTTACAGAGTTCTAGAATTATTTCATAAGCTGTGAGTGAGTGCACTATAAATTATTCTTTTTCATTTTGTTCCATTCTCTATAACATATACAAAATATTTGAAAGATATTCTAGGGAGGAGATATGAGTGACTAGAATCAAATTTGAAATTTGTCTTAAATTACTTAAAAAATAAAATAACTACATTTTAGTTGATCAAAATATTTTAAAGAAAATCTGATATTTATAAATTAGTTGGTAAAAAAACTGTCAATGTTTTTCTACTCAGTTTGTCATTGTCTCTCAGGGTCATATGTTATTAAAA
Organism: Mus pahari; assembly: GCF_900095145.1. Taxonomy (NCBI): domain Eukaryota; kingdom Metazoa; phylum Chordata; class Mammalia; order Rodentia; family Muridae; genus Mus; species Mus pahari. Next base: position 67,957,298 of record NC_034592.1, on the reverse strand, counting down.
CATTGTTAGCATACTAAAATAAACAATACAAGATAAATAATTTTCATACATATCACAACTATGAAGGTAAGATGGTAAGGAGACAATAAAATACAATGTAAATGCTTCCACTTTATCAGAAGCACACACTATTCATAGTCCACATCATAAAATGTCTTTAAAAGTATAATCTAGAGGATTATATAATTTCATGTGAGGAATAAGAATGGGAGAGAGGCAAATAGGGATAAAAATGCTGAGCAGCCAGAACCAGTGATGTCTTTATTGGAATTATAGAATATCTTTGAATGTAGCTGATTATTCAGTAAATGTCATTATTGACCTTGACAATAATTAAGGTGGTCTATCATCTTTCAAAATGAATTGATACGTAGTTAATGATGGTGACAAGGGTGATTCGTTGCATCTTAGTATTCTATTATTTGAGGTAAGATTATTAATGCATTTCACAAAATGAAAGAGTGTAACTTTAATTTTTTTCAAACCTTATTTTTAATGATATTTATTAAATGCTTTAACCTCCATTTTGGCCTATCACATAGCAGAGTTAGTTAGAAAGACAGGATAGGGGGGAAGTGGACCTGTTTAGAAAGGTTCTTTGGAGCAACTCCCTTCTGTGTTGTCTGGAAATCAGCATTTTAGTTAGCAGGCAGTGACAGCACTATCCACTCCCAAACACATCATGGATACACCTTGTTCTGTACAGTCAGGGTAGAAACAGCAATGACATGACCTAACAGAGATAGGCAGGCCTAAGCTTTGGCTTGAGCCAGCAGGTGGGACCAACAGGATCACTAGGAGAAGTTATCTTGGCCATGACTCTCTGGGGAAGTGAAGATCAGCAAAGACTCAGGATGCACAAGCATTGCACAGTGAGCTGTACCAGCAAGCCAAGCTCCGTCTTTGTCACTCTCTGGAGTTCTATTTATACCCTCCAAACATCACATGTCCTCCACATGCATTGCCTCAGCTTGTGTCTTGCCTCAGCATGGTTTTGCCTCAGCATGTGCATCCAACCAGCCTGAGTCCTCCAAGTCCTGAGAAATGCGGCTCAACTGCACAATGTAAGGCAGACGAATACATGCCTATTGTTTGCAAAGAGTCCACCATCTTTTGTCCTTTCATGTGTTTGATTTATCAGAATATCCTCTCTCTTGTGTCTATTTCAGCGAAATGTTCCCTCACGAGTCTGCATTAGCCTTTCATACCTGTATCCTCTTTAACGAAATATTCTTTCACATGTTTACCCCAGCAAAACACCTTTCAACACAACTGACTCTCCCTTAAGTTTCCACTTCAAAAGAGAATTTAATATTTTCCAACAAACTTTGCATCTTTTCCTTTGGGCCTTCAACCATGTACACATCAGTACATCAGTGTCTGTGGGGCATGAAACATCTAGAGTGACTAATATCAGGGTGTTGTGTAGAGAGGATAACTAAGCAATTACAAGACCAGCATAATCATATTGATACTATGGCTGCGATATATTTTATAATGTAAGTGCTATGCTTCATAAAGAACACTGGTTAGATATATCATTACTACCAGGTAGAAAGTCTATGGTCACTTTTGAGATATTTTGTTACTACATCAGGTTTAAATAAATTAATGATTTCTAACTATTATTATACAATATATTATCTGGCTAAATATGTTTAAAATTAATGTTTCTAAGCATTCTACCCATAAACTTGATGTCAACAAGACAACAGGGCCAAAACTTTTTAATGGAATAACACGTAAGTGCTTTACATGTAAGTGTTTAAAGATCTGTTTCAGACTAAATGATTTGAGCTACCTTTGAATGGATCTAGATCCCAGAATGGCTCTGATGTGGCATTCCATAGCCAGTGATTATAGACAGGGAATTCAGACACTGAGCCCAATTACTCTTTTATGGGTTGCAATCTCATTGTATAGAACACAAGAGCTATCTTATTTCATGGGTAGGTTTAATTTTGTAATATGCACAAGCTTTTCTAATTAAAAGCAAATACTGAGATCTGTATTATTAGAGATTCTGGATTAATACAAAATACTATTTAAACTGAGCTTAGGGAATTAGAAAATACTACTCAAGCAGTCTGATAAGTAACCCGACAACATCTTAGACTTTAGATTTTTCGGAACTATTGTTCCATGCCACTTTTCATGAGGAAGTAGGTTGGACGATTCAAGTAACTATCAATAATAGTCAATGAGATGATTTCAAGTCAAGCAGATTTAACTGTTACAATTCAGGAAAAAAAAAATGAAACCATCTGGGTAAAGTTAACAACCAACAAAAGAATCCACCAGTAATACATCAGTTTCTCTGGGAAACATTGATTTTAGCCATGGTTTTTTTTGTTTGGTTCTTTGTTTGTTCTATAAATTGTGGAATAATTCCTGTGTGTGTGTGTGTGTGTGTGTGTGTGTGTGTGTGTTTGTGTGTGTAGATAAAACTGTACATGTGGGTACAGTACAACTTGAAGATAAGCGTTCAAGAAGAAAGATTAATATAAGAAGATGAACTGTTTTGAAAGGCATTATTACCCTGATTTCTTCCTCACCCATTTGGCATTTTTATATAGAAGGATATTCAATTTTTTTGAGTTAATCTTGTATCAAGCTACATCACTGAATGTATTTATCAACTGTAGGAGTTTCTTGGTAGAAGTTTTGGGCTCGCTTATCTATACTATCATATCGTCTGAGAATAATGATAGTTTGATTTCTTCCTTTCCAATGCGTACCCCTTTATTTTCTTCAATTATTTTATTTCTCTAGTTAGAACTTCAAGTATTATATTGAATAAATATGGAGAGAGTACACAACCTTATTTTGTTCCTAATTATAATGGGACAGCTTTGAGTTTCTCTACAGTTAAATTTGTTGCTATGTAGGCTTGCAGTAAATTGTCTTTATTATGTTATGTGTGTCTCTTGTATCCCTGATCTCCCTAAGACTTTATCATGAAAGGATGTTGGATTTTGTCAAAGACTTTTTCCTCAACTAATAAGAAGACCATGAAGTTTTTTTCAGTTTATTCATATGTTGTATCCTTCAAAATAGTCTCAATATCTTGGGGTAACTCTAAACAAGCAAGGGAAAGACTTGTATGACAAGAGAAAAAAATGAAGGTGATATTAGAAAATGTAAAGTCCTGCACTGACCATGCATTAGTCGGATTGACATAGTAAAAACAGCCATCTTACCAAGAACAATCTAGAGATTCAATGCAACACCCATTGAAATTTCAAAACAATTATTCACAGACTATGAAGGAATAATACTCAACCTCATGGAAAAACAAAAACCTAAAATAGCTAAAAAATACTGTACAATAAAAAAACTCTAAGAGGCATCACTATCTCTGATTTTAAGCTGTACAATAATTACAGAAATAAAAAAATATGACATTGAAATAAAAGTGGACAGGTTGATTCAAAGAATAAGCTAAGATTCTGATGTAAATCCACACACCTATTGTCATCTGATATTTGATAAAGAAGGAAGAGTTATACAAAGGAATAAAGAAAGCACTATCAACAAATGATTCTGGCATAATTGGATGTCAACACATAGAAGAATGCAAATAGATCAATATCTGTCAGCCTGAACAAAACTAAACTCTAACTGGATCAGAAACTTCAACATATAAATGAATGTACTGAATCTGATTGAAGGGAAATTGTGGAATAACCTTGAAGACATTTGCATTGGAGACAACTTTCTGAACAGAGCAACAATAGCAGGGGCGCTAAGATCAATAATTCATAAGTGGGACCTCATGAAACTGAAGCACTTTTGCAAAGAAAAAGACCAGCAACAACAACAACAAAAAAACAAACAAACAAACAAACAAAAAACACAGCCTAAAGAATGGAAAAGATTTTCAAAAACCCCATATCTGACAGAGGACTAATTTTCAAAATACTTAGAAAATGCAAGAAAGTAGACATCAAATATAACATAATTCAATTAAAAATGGGGTGAGAAGCACTTAAAGAAATGTTCAACATATTTAGTAATCAGGGAAATACGAGTCAAACTATTTTGAGATCCCATCTTATACCTGTCAAAATGGCTAAAATGAAAAACACAAGTGACAACTCATTCTGGCAAGGATGTGAAGCAAGCAGAATACTCCATTGCTTGTGGGAGTAGAAACGTGTACAACCCCTTTGGAAATCAATATGGTAGCTTCTCAGAAAATTTGGTATAGTTCTACCTAAAGACACAGCTATATGAAGCACTTAATACTTACTCTTGGGTACATATCCAAGTCATGCTCCATCCTACCACAAGGACACTTGCTCAACTATGTTCTTACCTGCTTTACTCATAATAGTCAGAAACTAAAAATAACCTAGATGTCCATCAACTCCATACTACTCATTTAAAAAAAAATTGACATCATGATATTTCAAATGTATGCAACTAGAAAATAATCATCCTGAATGAGGTAATACAGATCCAGAAAGATAAATATGCTGTGTGTTTACTTATAAGTGGATCTTAGATGTTAAGTAAATGATAATCAAGCTACAATCTAAAGACCCAGAGTTACATAAATAGGAAGGTTTGTATTCTTTTATAAATAGGAAGAATGATCCTCCATGAGAAGAGAAAATAGAATAAATTTTCCTGGGTGACTAGAGCAGATGGGCCAAGGGTGGAAAGGATCAGGTCTGGAAGCAAATGAGACAGTAAGGGGAGAGACAGATGGAATTTGGGGAGCATTTAGAAGGTGTTGTGTAAATCTAGTGCAATGGAAACTTCCTGAAATCCATGAAGGTGAACCGACTGAGGGCTCTCTGTAATGGTGGATACGGAGTGTGAAGTGGCCATCTTTTGTTGCCAGGCAAGGGTTCCAATGATGGGACTGGGTTCTAATTGGTTGAATTGTTGACATAAGGATTCCAGCACAGATCCTTAAACAACCCAAGCTGATAGCAGAGCCTCATCGCTGAGGATGATGGCCACATTGCTCATTGAGAATAAAGGTCAAGCTGATGTGTACATGGGGCCTTCATCCCCATGTTCTAGTTTCTTTCTGTACAAAGGTACTCTGTAGGCTATAGAAAGAGAAAAAATATCATCCTGAGTGATATGACTCAGATTCAGGAAGAAAAACATGGTATGTATTTATTATAAATGAGTATTTGTTGATTACAATCCACAGACCCCAAGAGGCTAAATACCAAGTAGGGCTCAATGACAGATGTATTGTTCTTCCTGGAAAAGTGAGCTAGAATAGAATTCATTAATAGACCGGGGGTTGCAGAGATGGGAATATGAACAGGAGGGATAGGGAGAGATTGGAGAACATATTTGAAGTTTACTGGAATTGGGGAGGGAGGGTTGCATTTCAGGGTGACATAGAAACCTAGTACAATTGAAACCCCCTGAAATCTACAAGAATAACCATAAGGAAAACTCCTAGTAATAGGGGATATGGAGCCTGAACCAGTCAAGGTCTCTAGAGTAGGGACTGAGACATCAACCCAGCCACAAACAAAACAGAAGCGTAAAACTAATAACAAGGAAAAAAGAAAAGAAAAGAAAATTGTCCTGCCTGCAAGAAAGATATGCTGTGGTAAATGTGGTGTTGAACTTTTGGGAGTGGCTAACCAGTGACAGATCCAACTTGAGACCCATGCCATAAGAGGAAGCCCACATCTGACACTATGTAAAGGTCTAGGCAAAGGCTGGCTAGCCAAGAGACCTTACTGGAAAAAATAGTTAATGATATCCAGCTGTACTTGTAGACAGGAGCCTAGCATAACCATAATCAGAGAGACATAATGCAGCAATTGATGGGATCAGATGCAGAAACACAAAGCTAAACATTAAGTGAAGCTCTGGGATGAGAAGGAGGAAGGATTATAGGAGCCAGGCCTGTTGAGGACAACACAAGAACAAGGCTCACAAAACCAATTAACAAGGGCCCACAGGGACTCCCAAAGATTGAACCAACAACCAGAGAGCCTGCATTGATCTGACCTAGATTTTCTGCATATCTATTATATTTGTGTAGCTTGGTGTTCTCGTGGGACTCCTAGGAGTGGGAGACCATGTTTGACCCTTTTGCCTGCTTTGGGAAACTTTACCTTCTGGTGGGTTCCCTCATCCAACCCTGATATGAGTGACTGTGGCTCGTCTTACTGTATTTTGGTATATCATGTTCAGCTGATATCCCTTGGAATTCTGCTCTTTTCTGAAAGTAAACAGAGAAACATTGAATCCAGGGGTGGGGGTGGGGGTGCTAAGCACTGAAAGGATAGGAATAAGGAGAAATTACGGCTGGGATATAATTTTTGAGAGAAGAATAAATAAATAAATTTTGGAAAAGAGGATGAACAAGAATTGAATGCAGTAATAGGTATAATTATGAAAGCAGATATAAAGGTGATTGTTTTCTAGTTTTAATTCTGTCAGGAGTGTTTTTTGTCGTTTTTTGTTAAGTACATAAAAAATGCTATAAAATATGAGCTTCCATTTCAATACCTATTCTAACTGTACAGAAGTTCACGACATTGTATATGCATGACTTGATTTCTGTTTAACCTTTCTGAGTGGTGTTTTATATGTTTATAAGACTTTTAATAATAAAGTTTACAGAAATTTTAAAATGTATATAATTATAAGAAAATAATTTCCATAAATCTTAGTGTTATTCTAAAGTAGTGGAAATGTGGACTGGGTGTAGATGGAAGATGGCTTAGCATCCATAGCAGGTAAGAATTGGGGACTGAAGAAGTTGAAGGGGTTTGCAATCCCATAGGAAGAACAACAACATCAGCCAGTCAGACCCTCTAGAGCTCCCAGGGACTCAACCACCAACCAAACACTACACATGGAACAACCCATGGCTCCAGCTGCATATGTAGCAAAGGATGGCCTTGTTGGGCATCAGTGGGAGGACAGGCCCTTGGTTCTGTGAAAACTCAATGCCCCAGTGTAGGGGAATGCCAGGGCAGGGAGGTGGGAGTGGGTGGATGGGGGGCAGCTCATAGAATCAGGAGGAGGGGGGATGGGATGGGGGGTTCTAGAGGGGAAACCTGGAAAGGGGGATAACATTTAAAATGTAAGTAAATAAAATACCCAATTAAGAAAAAAAAGAATACCAGTTCCAATCAGAGACCAGAATCTACCACAATTACAGCTCTCATACTGCACCACCAATATTTCATTGTCAAATTCATAAGAGATTTCAAGCAAAAGGTGATACAGGTAAGAACAAAGATACACATAAAATATTTCAACCATTTCTCATATTTGATTTCCATAGAATCATTCCAGCAAACGATCTAATCACTGTCCAAAATTGTTTGCTAGAAAGCTTAAAAATTTGGGTGGATTTTGGTTGAGAGGGTGTCAAACTGTATTTGTTTTATCTGATATAAAACTCTTTAATTGTAGGTAAAGACAAGAAGTTAATACTAAGCGAAAGTACAGTTTTCTTTTGACTTTCCTTAAATACAAACAACTTTTTGTTATATATTTGAAATATGTCTTCATCCAGGAAGTGACACCTTTAGCCATTAACTATTAAACATTTTTAAATTTTTATGTTCATTAAAGCATACCCAACTTTGTAAATTAAAATCCCCGCTACTCATCTATTCAATTGTTCTTGTCAGAGTGTGATGTAATCTGATTTTCATTTTTTTGAGTCACATTTGAATATCAAAAGCAACCTATCTTCTATTCATTGTTCAAGAACAAAATACTGGGAGAAAAATTAAAAATTAGATTCAAAACTCTAAGTAGATATCCTTTGAAGAATGAAGGTCAAACAGAATCTTGTAGTACAATGATTTAAGAAAATCAGTTTACAAGGACAAGAAAGTTAATAAAAAATTTGAAAGTATAATAATGTGAAGAGAAGAAATAGAAGCCAAAATGTTAACAGACACGAAGAAATATAATAAAAGGAATATAGAAAAGGGAGGAAATAGCCATGTGATCCCATTAATTGGAATAATAACCAATAACAACTTTAAAGAACATAGCAAACCCACTTTCATTAGTTTTAGCTTGTTAACAATGTACAAACAGAATTAATAGAATTCTGGTCTTATTCAGAATGAAATTTGGAAATTATTTCATTTCATGCTTTTTATTAAAGTTAAATGAGATTTATTTGCAGGCTAAAATGATTTTTTTCATACATATTTTGTATAGTGTTCAGCAAAAGTTAATATATTGTCTAAAGCATTTCTGCTTATTTAACACACAATTGAAGTAGTTTCATATAATCATGTTTTACATGCTCATAGTTGCAATAAGAGTTCTATGTCTTCATTTGAAACTATATATGAGTGCCATGTAGAAGCTAAAGTCCCTGTCACTGATCTTATAGGTTTATATCCGTCAATATCTTTGCATTTCATTATTGTAATAGTAAAGAATGTTGAGGACATCATAGGGTGATGATGTTGCTATACATCTAACACACATTCATGACTCTGAAATGAGTCAAATATGCAAACAGAAATGACTACTGTGTAGTCAAGATACTATAACGAATATATTCATACAGAATTTTAAATAGGTGTTTTTGTCATTCCTTTCTTTACTAAAGAGATTTCTCTTAACAAGTCAATTTCTTAGGCAATTACGTTCTCTCAGTGTATTCTTAATACATGTCAAACCCATAGTCCATACATTATATAGCAGCTGTCACTTCATTTTTTAAACAGATTTATAAGGTTTTAATTAAAGAAGAAAAAGTTATCTGTGACTTTTAATGAGGAAAATCACTCTATTACTTTGACAAACCAAGGCCATGGCAGACTATATCAGATTAAAGAAAACTAAGTAGGTGACCTTGAACTGAGATATCTACATGTCTCTGTCTCCTGCAATGCTGGGATTGAAGGTGTATACCACCATGCCTAGATTTAAGCTTTTCTTCATCTAGAACCTGCTTTGTCCCAGGCTAGACTTGAACTCAGAGATCTGTTTAGCTTTGTCTTCTATGATTAAAAGTATGTACCACCATGCCTGCATCTAAACTTAGCTGGATGGGATCTTTCCCCCAAATCCCTTAGTCTGTTATCTCCTAGAACATAGAATTCAGCTCCATTTCCTGGCGCCCCTTTAATATTCGGTCCATATATTTTATATTTCTCCTTTCTAAACTTGCTACCCTTGCTTAAAACAGTTTACATGAGACTTAACCAGAGGACAAAGTCCCTACTGGACTTTTTAGAGACTTCCTTTGTCGATGCAATTAGCACAAATCTCTTCACCTTAGCCTCAGGCAGACTCTTCAGACAAGGGCAACAAGCAGCCACAATCTTCACCAATATACCTCAAATTCTCTTCTGTAACCTCTTGAGTCAGGTCTCCACAATTCAAATTATTTTCAGTAATAAAGTCTTCCATATTCCTACTAGGATAGCCCATTAATCCCCATTTAAAGCATTCCACTGTATTCTGAGCTTCTGGGCTAATATCTACTTATCAGGAGTACATATCGTGTGTGTTCTTTTGTGATTGGGTTACCTCACTCAGGATGATATCCTCCAGATCCATCCATTTGCCTAAGAATTTCATAAATTCATTGTTTTCAATACCTGAATAGTACTCCATTGTGTAAATGTACCACATTTTCTGTATCCATTCCTCTGTTGAGGGACATCTGGGTTCTTTCCAGATTCTGGCTATTATATATAAGGCTGCTATGAACATAGTAGAGCATGTGTCCTTATTACATGTTGGAACATCTTCTGGGTATATGCCCAGGAGTGGTATTACCAGATCCTCTAGTAGTATTATATCCAGTTTTCTGAGGAACCACCAAACTCATTTCCAGATTGGTTGGATCAGCTTGCAATCCCACCAACAATGGAAGAGTGTTTCTCTTTCTCCACATCCTCACCAGCATCTGCTATCACCTGAGTTTTTTATTTTAGCCATTCAGAGTGGTGTGAGNTNGAATCTCAGGGTTGTTTTGATTTACATTTCTCTGATGACTATGGATGTGGAACATTTTTTAAATACTTCTCAGCCATTCAGTATTCTTCAGTTGAGAATTCTTTGTTTAGCTCTGTACCCCATTTTTAATAGGGTTATTTGGTTCTCTGGAGTCTAACTTCTTGAGTTCTTTGTATATATTGGATATTAGCCCTCTATCAGATTTAGGATTGGTAATGATCTTTTTCCCAATCTGTTGGTTGCATTTTGTCTTATTGACAGTGTCCTTTGCCTTACAGAAGCTTTGCAGTTTTATTAGGGCCCATTTATCAATTCTTGATCTTATAGCACAAGCCATTGTTGTTCAGTTCAGGAATTTTTTCCCCTGTGCCCATGTGTTCGAGGTTCTTCCCTACTTTCTGATCTATAAGTTTCAGTGTCTCCAGTAACACACAGCACTGAGCAGACCCCATCTCTCACCCACTGTTTGTGGCCCCAAATTCTAAGACAGGCCTCTGACAGACAGGGCAGGTGCAGTTCTCTGACAGACAGCGATCAATACAGTGAATGTGAAACTCGTGCAGACAAGGCAGCTGCCGGAGCTTGTTCACAGCCACGTAGTCACTGATGCACACGCTACACACCTTGTCTAACTTACTGTCAACCCCGTTTTGCTCATAACTCCTGGTGGAAAGATTGTCAGTCTGCTCTTTGGTTAAATCATGAATTGGATCATCATCGCCTTCATTCAGTAAGAAGTGAGCAAGGCACAGAATGGGTAACGTTCCAGCCTCGACCACACTGTCTGCCCTTCCTAACTGCCTTCTACTTCTACTGCCACTGGGGCAAGCCTGGGGTGGGGCGGGCGCCCTCACAGCTAGCATTTCAGCACTGTCCTCCTGGGCCTGACTGGCCTGTGAGGACGCTCTTCCATGCTGACCACTGTCATCGGCTGCATCTCCATTACTCAGTTCTAGGAACACCTCTGGTAATCGTTGACCATTGCTTTGATTCTCTGACACAGGTTCCACCTCCATTAGAGAACTCAACTCTCCAAACCCAGTCATTATCTGCCTTAAAATTGACTGCAGAGCCACAGAAGATGGCTCAACCACATCATTCTCAGAAATCCTGCGAAGAGGAACTGTAAAGGTACTCACATAGGTTCGGACACCTGAGCGCTCTAAGTGAGAGATAGTTCTGTGGAAGCCCCCACTGGTGCTCTCAAGTGTACTTTCTGCCAGCCCCGCCCCAGATCGGGTTCTATTTGCAATTCTATCCCTATCTCTAGTTTCTCCGAGCCGAATCCTCCTGACTTGCAGGTCCAGTGTGATTGCTGGATGGCGCTGGGTGGCAGCTGAGAACCTGCTGGGCTCTCCCTCTTCTACTGTTATTCTTGACACAAGCCTTGAGTTGGACAGCAGGGTATAATCGGTACCTCTGCGTTCTCTACCTTGTTCTAAAAAGACCCGCGTTACACCTCTGTGCCTAACAGACCTATTTCTACCCGTTTGCTGTAGTGGTCTACCCTGCCTTTGGGAACTATGATGAACAGTACCATTCTGTCTCTGAATGGGGGACCGGCTTCGACTACTGAAAGCAGGACGTAATCTTATTGGCTCTAATCTTTGGTTTGTGTTCCTCACTGTAACATTACTTCTAACCCCGTTTTCCCAAATATGTGCTGCTCCAAACCGCTGCTGTCCACCATGCCTGAGAAAACTACCATTGACTGGTTGGTGTGGGTGTTAAGAACACTAGTGCGAGGGGCACTAACTCTGGGAACACCAAGGGCTGCTCCAATTCCATTCCTTAACCTTCCCAGGGTTGTGAACGACCCTTGCACAGAACCCTGCCTCCTCACACCACGCCTGCCCCTAGAAACACTGGAGCCACCACCACTGGAGCTCATGGAGGTCTGGCTTCTGGTTCGGCTAGCCACAGGATTCAATGGTCTTTGCAGCCTATGCTCTCTGCTAGCACCTGACAGAGGGGTGTCTGTCGAGTCCTCTTCACGCGTTTCAGAACCTCTGCTGTCAGGGTTTATGTGAATCTCCAGGCTAAACCCGAACTCACCACTGTTCGGGTTTGTTCGACTCACGGCCCTCCAGCTTTGGTTCCCATTCTGTCCGCTTCCAGTCACATTCCCAGCATGCCGAAAGGTGTTCAGCCATCGAAGCAGAGAGTCCTCATCTGAATGTGCTCTAAGGCTTTCTGAGTCTCCATCACTCGTCCCGCTGTCTGAGCCAGGCTGAGATGCCAGCTGTTTCTTTGCTCTACCTAAGCGCTGCTGTAGCTCCTCTGATGTTATCTCTTCAGGGGTACCTAAAAGATTGTGGTCTCTCATTAGCCGATAATCTTCATCACTGAGCTCAATAATAAACTGATAATAGGCTTCTTCTCTGTGGAGACGCTCTTGCTGCCATCTTCTCTCATTTTCTTGAAATGAGATTTCTTCTCCACTACCACCTGATCTAGACCTAGATGGATTCATCCTGAGAATTCTAGTTTCCTTATTTTCCTTTGAACATTCTTCTAACAGATGAGATTGTATCCATGCTTCTAATGTTTGTGCCTTTTCTGAAAGCTGCTCATCGAGATGGCAGGGGTGGGGTGGGGGGGTGGGGTTGGGGGTGGGGTTCTGTGGCCGAGACTTCTAAGGCCACTACTCCCTCTAACCTTCCCCTGAGGCCGAAGCTCAGAATCTCCTCCACTGCTCAGAGTCGACCTGGCAGAGAGAGGCGCTGAGAGAGAGGCGCATCCAATCTCCTGCCTTCTCACACCGCCCCGAGCACGAAGACTCGCCACTGTCAGCAGAACCCCCTTTTTAATGGGGTTATTTGAATTTCTGGAGTCCAGCTTCCTGAGCTCTTTGTATATATTGAATACTAGTCCTCTATCTGACTTAGTATTGGTAAAAATCCTTTCCCAATCTGTTGTGGCCCTTTTTGTCTTGTTGANAGTGTCTTTGGCCTTACAGAAGCTTTGCAATTTTATGAGGTCCTATTTGTCAATTCTTGA
>NC_034592.1:67938081-67944354 GCF_900095145.1 Mus pahari | reverse complement strand
ACCCTGGACACAATATGACTCTCTCACCTCTTCTGGTCAACAGAGCCCTCACAGGTGGCCACCTTTTCTCTGGCGAGGAAGGTGCCCAAATGTCTGGAGCCTGAAACAGGGTCTGTCCCAGAAGCCAGGTTCCTTCTGGCTGTCACAAAGCTGTGTAGCTTCTGTGGTCCACACTCTCACCAGTGCAGTCTGGAGCCTAGGCGAACCGGAGCAAAGATGGCTCCCTTACCAGCTCAGGCAGTGATAGTCCTTCCATGCAGACACCTCTCCTCTTGTGGGTAAGGTGCCCGTATGTCTGGAGCCAGAAACAGAGTCTGTCCCAGCCACTGTGTCACTTCTGCAGGCCGCCCTCTTCCAGGCAATGCACTGGAGCACTCTTACCAGCTCAGGCCTAACTGACTATTAATAAGAACAAAGTTTTTTTTTCCTTTTTCCATTAATTTATTTATTTTTATCTCACAATACCATACCCCCTCCTGCTAGTCTCCCCCTCATTTGTGGATCTTGGTCTAACTCCATTTTTCCTCTGACTTTTGCATTGAAGAAACTGCAGTGCAACTCTATTGCATATTAAAGGAGCTTTCTGAACTCTCCTCAGCATAATTTGATCTACAGTCAAAGGGCTAAGAAAGTGGTAAAGGAAGAGGTGTTGTGAGGGTGGAGATTTAATATAAGCTGAGGTTGGAGGGGGTGGAGAAGAGGAATTGTCTGTAAATCTTGTTGAGAAACTAAGGCCAAAAGAAAGCTGTCACCAGGAGTAAGTGGAGATTTGCAAAACTTACCAGCTACTCACTAGAGTGCAGCTAAGCACATCTGGAATGGAGCTCAACAGATGTTTAGTTGAAATTGCCACCAGCCATCTGATACAAATATGGCTGCAAAATCAAATAGGTAATGGTAGAATAACTACAAGCATTACTGTGAGTCAAGGGAGATTCTCATAAAAATTTCACAAAGAGTTTGTCCTTGTTGCTATCCAAAAGGCATAACTGAAAACATCCGCACAGGCTGCAGGAGCCAGAACTGATAGAGTAGCCTGTAGTCAGGGTCCACAGAACATATGGTCTCCAGTATCACTACTCTGTGTTTTACTCACAATGCTCAAAATGGACAGTCCATATAGCATAGAAGAAGTAGTTACTGGGCAATTCTCCACTGCCATCAGACATGAATGGAAGAGTGTAAATTAGCCACTCAGAATCGTCTCACCATATAGTACTGAATAATATGAATCTTAAGTAAATTTCTGACATTGTATGTTCATAACGGTTAAAAATTTTGATGGCTTCCAAATAGAATGTCCATTGTACTTACCCAAAGGTGGTATTTGTGCTATTCTTAATGCAGTACTTTAAATCTAGTTTATGTTCTGTCAGCTGGAACTGGAATCTCTTTTGTAACTTTATAGGTTATAAATATATCTCATAATCTGCTTTAAAAATTTTTTGATGGTATTGAAGTCCATTTATTACACTTAGCAAATGAGTTACTTTATTTGAATTTATATGTTAATTCAATAGTTTTTACCTTTTTACAGAGCTTGGGACATCTTAACAAAATTATCTTTAAAATATATTCTATTTTTGTATCTATAGCTTTTAAGGAACATAAGAACTACAGTATAAGATTCAATAGAACCTTTTATAATGAAAATGGGGAGATATGGGGAGAAACAGATGGTATTAGGAAATATTTGAGGGGTAATGTGGGAACCTAGTGCAGTGGAAACTTCCTGGAATCTATGAGGGTGACCCTAGTGTTGACTCCTAATAATGGAGAATGCAGTTTCTGAACTGGCCATCTTTTGTAACAAGGTCAGCCATCTATTGGTAGAATTGCTTGTGTTCAGTTGAGTTGTTGTCTGAGGAGGTCCCATGGAAATCCCTTAATAATCAAGGCTATTACCAGGAGGAAGGTTTCTTTCTACAAACTAATGGCAGGGCTCCATAGCCAAGGACAACTTCCACTCAGCTCATTGAAAGTAGAGAGGTTGAGCTGGTATGGGCTTGGAACCTTCAACCCTACATTCTTGTCTCTTTGGTATTGTGTAGGCGTGGGGAAAAAAAAAAAGCAACCTAGATATCAACGCAGCCACAAAGACCTTTATCTACAATCTTTTCTGCCTGCAAGATGTTCTGGGGTAATGATGGCACAGAATATGTGAGAGTTGCCAAACATGATTGTTTTTACTTGAAGCCCACAGGAGAGGGAACACATGCCATACACTGAAAATGGCCAGGAACTGGAGACTGGATAGTCCAGAGACACAGGGTAAAACCAAACATGACTAGCCTATATCTTTCTCTGTCTCTGTCTCTGCTGCTGCCCCTATACCTGTATCTCTATCTGTTCTCTCTGTCTCTGTCTCTCTCTGTGTCTCTGTCTCTGTCTCTGTCTCTGTCTCTCTCTCTCTCTCTCTCTCTCTCTGTGTCTTGTCCAGTAGTCATCAGAGAGATTTCTCCATAAACAGTTGGAACTGTGTGTAGAGATCCAGCAGTCATACATATGAAGAGTGAGTCTAGCATTGAGGTCTACATCAAGTCACCCCCCTCAGAGACTGGGCATCCCCATGGAAAATGAGGAGGGAAGATGTTAGGAGTCAGAACTCCTGGAGAAATCAGGAGAACATAGCCCACTGAAGCAGCTAAGCAAGGTTCACAGAGATTGAAGTGGCTAATACGGTGCCTGTCAAGTGTCTATACAAGATCCTTTGCATGTGTTATTGCTGTAAGCTTGGTATTCTTGAAAGACTTCTAACAGTAGAAGTACTGGGTACATCTCTCACTCCTTTGCCTGCTCTAGAGATTTTTTTTCTCCTATTGCATTTTCTTGTTCAGCCTTGATATGAGGGCTTTCATCTTGCCTCATGATATTACTTTTTTTTTAAAATCAGTTTTGCTGTTATATCTTGGAGACCTACTATTTTCTGAAAAGGAAATAAGAGGGGGAGTAGATCTGGGGGAAAGGGGAGGTGAGGGGAATCTGGGAGGTATAGAAGGAAAGAATGTATGTAGGAGAGGGAGGGGAAACTGTAGTTGGGAGGTATTTAATGAGAATCTATTCTAATTCAAAAGAGAGTGACAGTGAGAGTAAGAGAGAGAGAGAGAGAGAGAGAGACAGACAGACAGACAGACAGACAGAGACAGAGACAGAGACAGAGACAGAGACAGAGACAGAGACAGACAGAGATTTCATGTAGATTTTTTACTTCTCCCACCTTTGAGAATAAGACTATGTTCTGGTATTAATTGAATTGGGTGTATTGCAAAATGTATATGCCAAAACACTGACTCCAACATAAATGTAATTTGTAATAAACTTTATGTGTTAGTGATTAAAATATTTACAAGTAACAAGAAGGCTGATGAATAGAGCTAGCAATATAGAAATATGAGAAAAATTCTTAATGTTTTTGTTGATATCTCTTCTCATATTTTTGCGGTAAAAGGCAAGGCACAGATATAGATATAGAGAAAGGGCAATTATCTGTCTCTCAGGAAAAATAAATTCATCAGAAAACCCAAGTACTAATATGATGAAAATAATTGTCCTATTGCTTAAGTGTGCCCAGTATCTTATTTTATCACTTCATCCAAAATAGTCTAATTGGGTTCAATTGCCTTCACTGCAGGTACTCACATAATTAGTATGTGATTAACACTGCATTCTGTGTAAAGCATTGATGGTACATAGGAAATATGTCATCTTCATTACTTTTGAGGCATTCACAATTGCATATTAACTAAGAAATACCACATAATTGTGAATGTGGTACACTCCAGATCTGCATTCCTTAAATTCAAATCTGCACTGAAATAGATGACATGATTTTAAAAATAACACTGCATTCTTAGTTTTATAACAAGACAAATAAAGAACAATACATAAATTAAAGGTGTTTCTCCTTGTTAGTAGTGATTGTGGTAGCCATCCATCATACTACTCATGCTATACTAAAGTAAATCATTAACAAATAATTTCATTAATATTATATGTACACTGATATATACCTTTTCATCACATTGAGATATTTCATTAAGTCATTAATTGATGTAGCTTGCCCCAATATGCCCCAATAATCATCACATACTTCAAGAAATATTGTTCAGAATCAGTATGAAAGATTACGGAACAAAGGAATGTATCACTGAAAAATCTAAAGTCAATTTAATTAAAATAATAGGCATTTGAGACTGTATTTTCCACATATTAATGACACTTATCTCTACTAATATGTCAACAATTTACCAACCATTTTAAAAATTTAATTTAATTTCCTAAAATGGTTTCAAACACAGTCAGATTAGAGGTCACATGAACTCAGTAAAGGTAACTACAAAACACTAAAGAGAGAGCAGGGAGCAATCAAGCAAATGATCTGCAAGCAAATGGAGATACATTTTTAGATGTTACACAGACCTCTAGTGTTAAATGTGCTTGAGAACTCTATCTATTGGCAGTTCTGTCCTGTGACAAGGTAGTTAAGGAAAGCAACTCAGCAATCTGAAAGTTTGTCTTATCTTTCAGAGGTTTAAGTAAATGTCAGTTGCAGTGCTACTGATGGTAAGGCAATAATATCACGACAATGAGAGCACTTCTCAACGGAATCACTCACTTAATGGCATCATGGAAGGAAAATTAAAGGAATAGGGAAAGGACAAGATAAATCCCTCACAAGTGATTCCACCAGTACCTAGTTCTTATAACCAGCTACTAGTAAACTCCTAATCACACACTCTGTATGAATGTTCTCTGTGAGGCTATGCCAATGCCTGGCAAATATAGAAGTGAATGCCCACAGTCATCTATAGAACAGAACACAGAGACCCCAATGGAGGAGCTAGAGAAATTACCCAAGGAACTTAAGAGGTGCAACCCTATAGGTGAAACAACAATATGAACTAATCAGTACCCCCAGAGCTCATGTCTCTAGCTGCATATGTAGCAGAAGTTGGGCTAGTCAGCCATCATTGGGAAGAGAGGCCCCTTGGTCTTGTAAACTTTATATGCCCCAGTACAGGGGAACGCCAGGGCCAAGAAGTAGGAGTGGGTGGGCAGGGGAGCAGGGTGGAGGGAGGGTATAGGGGACATTCAGGATAGCATTTGAAATGTAAATGAAGAAAATATCTAATAAAATAAGTTAAAAAAGAGACTCATGATCAATTATCTTTCTATAACATCAAATTGGGATATAAACTTCAACATTTCAACTTTTAATAAAAGATTACATGTTTGAGACACCGCAGGTCATCTCTGATGCCCGCTTCCTGACCTTAAGCATTCAGCCCAACTTCAGAATTCTACAACTGTTTCCCCAGCTTCACCATTGTTAAGAGATTTTTGTCTAAAGCTTGGCAGTATTGGCATAGGCCTTTAATCCCAGCACTTGAGAGGCAGAGACAGGCGAACTTCTGAGTTCGAGGCCAGCCTGGTTTACAAAGCGAATTCCATGACAGCCAGGGTTACACAAAGAGACCATGTCTTAAAAAAAAAAAAAAAAAATTGTCTAAAGTTTTCTGAGAATCAGGGCAAACTGTTAGGGATGGGTACTAATAAAATTACTACCCCCCAAAACACACATATATGTGTGACTTTGTATAATATGTTGCATCTATACTTAGGGTGAAATCTCTCAGATAATTTACAAATTTACATACTTGAGAATGTGATGATTTATTTGCTTCATCTTTCTTACGCTCTTTTTATTACATCTTACTTTTATAGAACTTCATACATGAACACTGCTACTACATCACTCAGTTTTATCTTCCTCCTCCATTTCCTCCCCAACACGCAATACTTGTTAATTATTTTTCCTTTACATATGCACACACACACACACACACACACACACACACATACACACACACACCATATTTGGTTGCCTTTAACAGTGGTAAACGTTTTAGCAACCAAACCTTCTTTAGTGCAAATGTGAGATATCTTATTTTTTTGGATATACTGAATGTTTTTAAAAGACTTTGGCTTTACTCTATGTTCCTATACCACACCTATTGGTATCTTTTCATACTTATCTCTATGCAATCCTAATTAAAAATAGCTAGAATAGTAATATCATTGCCATTTCTCAGATTTCTAAGAGACTTTACTCCCATTTAAGACAGCACAGATTTGTGTACATTCCTATGGGGACTTTCATCACCCAAATTTTTCCCTGACTGACCTGCAGGGAGAATCAGTGGGGACCCAGGGCAGGAGAGAGAGAGAGAGAGAGAGAGAGAGAGAGAGAGAGAGAGAGAGAGAGAGAGAGAG
>NC_034592.1:67931035-67934486 GCF_900095145.1 Mus pahari | reverse complement strand
TGCTCTCTTATAGAACCCAAGATTACCAGCCCAGGGATGGTCCCACCCACAAGGGGCCTTTCCCCCTTGTTCACTAATTGGAAAATACCTTACAGCTGGATCCCATATAGGCATTTCCTCAACTAAAGCTCCTTTCTCCAGCTGTGTCAAGTTGACACAAAACTAGCCAGTATACATATCCATCAACTTAGTGTTGTTAACCATTACCACAACTTTTAGGCCTTCCCATACTGTTGGATGTAGCAAAGGGAGGATCAGGGATGAAGGCCCAATACAACTTTTCTATCATCATTGTCAGGACACTCTCCAAACCTACGATCAGCATCGTTCTTTGTCCAAGCATCAGCATGTCTCATTAAACACTCTGGCAGCTAGCATGCTCCTTCAGCATCCTGCAGAAAAAACACAAACATTCCCTCTTCCCCACACTCAGAGATTTCCTTAGCATTGAAATTTTAATTTTTTTTTTTTTTTTTTGGTGTACGGGGATATGATTCCCCCTTTTTTGTATTCAAAAGCCAATTTTTCAGAGTGCAATGCACATGTTCAGCAATTCCTTGTCCCATGGATTAAAAGGAATTCCAATTTTATGTTCAATTCCAAATTCCTTACAAAAATTGTTTAAAGTTGTTTCCAGTATAAGCAGGGCCATTTTCTGTCTTGATTTTAGGCAATCCCATAGCAGTAAAAACCTGTAAGCAATATCAATTACATTTCTAGAAGCTTCTCCTATATGTAGAGAAGCAAAAATGAGTCCTGAACACTACAAACATGTATATATTTCAATTTTCCAAATTCTGAATAATAAGTTATATTTACTTGCCAAATATGATTGGGCTTAAAGCCTCGTGGATTAACCCCTAAACAATGAACTTGAGACAATGTAAGACGGTCAATACATTGCTTTAAAATCATTTTGGCTTGCACCTTAGCGATCTTATGTAGGAGCATTAAGGTATGACTAGAAAGATTAAATATATTGTGACCACATTTGGCCAAAACAATAGGATCTGAATCTAAAACTTCTCCTATCAAATCTTTGTCAATACAATCATTGCCTAGAGCTAAATGTCTGGGAAGATCAGAATGAGCTCTTATATGACCAATATAAATAGGCATTTTTCAAGCAAGAATAGTGTTTATGCCACACCACCTCCAGTAGGATCTGTGTGACAAGTTCCACAGACTGAGGCAGTTAACCTCCAAAGGTCCTGTAGGTGTATGAGTCCTATTAGAAATCAACAAATGTAAAAGCAAAGAATAGTCTATATAAGTAACAAATTGTTTTTCAGTAGCTCTTTTTACTTGTAAGGCCAACAACCCTTCTGAAGTTAAAACTCAAGGAGAGGTAGGATCAGCACGCCCCCGAAGAATATCAAATAAAGGTTTCAATTAGTAAGCTTTAAATAAGGACAAAGCAAAGTAATATTAGCTAACAGTTTTTGAAAATCATTTGAAGTTTTAAAATTGTCCCTACAAATAATTATTTTCTGAGGAAAAACAGCTTGATCTATAAGCCTAAAACCTAAATAATTATAAGGATCTTGAGTTTGCACTTTTTCTGGAGCTATTTGTAATCCTTTATCAGACAATGCCTGTTGTAAATTTCTATAACATAGAAGCAAGTCCAGTGGATCTTTCCCTGCTAATAAGATATCATGCATACAATGTATAATGTATATTATTGGTTATTGTATCTATACTGAATCTATATTGTATCTAGGCTGAATGGCTTGTGCCACAAATTTTTGACATGATGTAGGACTGTTAGACATGCCTTGAGAAAGAACTATCCATTGATACGTTTTCATTGGCTCTTTAAAATTAATAGAGAGAACACTGAAAGCAAATCTATCACAATCCTGAGGATGCAAAGAGATAGTAAAGAAATGTTCTTTCAAATCTACTGCTATTTTATAATATCCTATATGAATGTCTCCACCTGCTTGATTTTTTTAAGATTTCAAAACACTGGCTACAGCACACAATTCAATTATCTGTGCTGAAGCAGGAGGGAACTCAAAAGAATAAACATGTGATCCAATCACATATACTTCTCTCCCATAGAAGGGCTGTTTATAAGTTCAGTAGATGTATTCTTTATGGGATGCATGCATAAATTTACAGGAAATACAAAAGCATGCATAGAAGCAATTTTTAACAACTTATCTTTTGTATAATAATTATCAATTTTACATAAAAAGTTTACTATGTAATAGACCAAATATCAATATTCTGCAATAATCAATTTAATTGCTGTTTGAGGCAAGAAATAGACATCTCATCAGGTTTTTAAGATTTTTTTTAAATATCTACATGATTTTATCTTACAATTCTTGATTAACACCACAATAGCTTCATAATAACTTTACTTGGACGTGAAGAAAATGATTCTACATTAATGTTCTCTTTTACCAAAGAATTGCTGTGGGCCCATTGAAATACAATAGCTAAAATAAGCCGCTAATGTTTGATTACCATAGATTACAATTGATAACAATTAGATACAGAGGCTTCCTCTACTCTATGTGTAGTAGGCAGGCCAGATTGTAATGCCTGTAGAAGGTTCACAGCCTCATTGACATTTCATATATCTTAAGTTTAAACTTTATTTTGAACAACATCTCAATAGATCTGGCTTAAAAATAATTCCCGGGAGACAAGGAGAGGTGAGGTCCCAAAACTTCCCTACCAGGGTTTGCAAAACAAAAGAAATGCCACACAAGCCTCACTGCACTGAGGCTGCTCTGAGCTTTGCATTAACTCAAATATAATCTGAGCATACTGCTAGAGCTCTGGCCCAAAGATTACCCCTCCTGCAGTGAGGGCAGATTCCAGGAAAACAATTTGACTGTCTGTCTATGCCTCTNATTTTTGGACAGTCTTTCTTAAGATGATTTATGCTTAACCTTAGTGCTGGAAGCATTACCTGTACTGTAGTCCCCTGGAAGGCAGCCACCATAGCCAAACTGATAGTATGAGGGTCCAANTTCTGCACAAAGATGAACATATCCAGATAAGTCTGTCTTTGCTTTGTATGGCCGGATGGTTTCGGGGAGCTGCATTAGTGTTCTCATAAGATAAACTCTTGTAATCATCTTAATTACAATATATAGGTGAGTTAAAAATCATGAGCTTGTGATCAAACTGCACTCAATGGAACACTGGCAATTTTAACCACAAATTTTAAGGTTTTTTTTTTACAAAATTAGAATATATCCATAACTTTTGGAAAGCAAAACCCAATTTTAAACAATCTATTCTCTTTAAATTCAATACCAAAATCATCACCTTCACATTATGAAGTTTGGCTTTCAATTCTAATATATGAATGCATGACAGTGCAGCTTTTCATACCTCATTGAAGAGACATTGTTTTAAATTCTATCCTTTATAAACCTGGTTTCTAGAATAATAATTACACAAAATATTATCCTAATTTAGAAGTATC
>NC_034592.1:67918900-67930365 GCF_900095145.1 Mus pahari | reverse complement strand
CTTCTGGGAATTAAGAACATTTTCTAACACCTGTTATTTTGTTTTTGTAGTTTTGTTTTTTACTCTTTTTATTTATTTTACATTATTTTAAACCCTATTCCTCCCACCTCGAGCAGCTCTTGGCTGTGAACAAATTTTCTAAACCCATATTCCTCGTGTCTTGAGGGATTCCTTGAGATCCCTTTAAAAACAATTCATATTTATTTAATGCTTGTCCCATAGTCTAGCCACTCTTCCTACCTTTCTCGAATCTGTCTCACAATGTGGGTGACACTGTGGCAACCTCTGTGCGGATCTTCACTGACTTCCTAATGAAGTGGCAATACAGTGCGGACCTTCTTCACTCACCCCCTAATGAGGCGGTGGTCCAGTGTTAACCTTCAGAAACTTCACTCACCTCCTGAAGAGGCGCAGTTCCATGCGAGCCTTCACTCTCTTTTTGACAAAGTGGTGGCTCAATGTGAGTCTTCACTCACCTCTTGAGGAAGCGTTGACTCTTGAGGAAGTGTGAAGAGTGATCTCTCACAGACCCCAAACCCAGAGCCACACACTGGGCACCAGTTCTCCCCAACCTACCTGCAGGGAGAATCAATGGGGACCCAGGGCAGGAGAGAGAGAGAGAGAGAGAGAGAGAGAGAGAGAGAGAGAGAGAGAGAGAGAAGAGACACGAAGAGTGAGAGCAAGTCAATCATACTGATCAAGCTCTCCAAACTTTATCCAGGAGTGGCAATATAAGCATAAGCAAGAGGAGGCTCCAAGGGAGGGGGGAAGAGCCCAGGGGCTCTCTGAAGGTCAGGTAGCAATCTTCAGTTCTTGGAACCGATGGTCACAGTGTCCTCTTTTCCCCTAAACATTCTTACTGTTATGACCACGAATGTTATCTCAGGATTGTTTATGTAAACTAGAAAACATCCATAAGGCCATGGCTCCTGGCACAAATTCATAACAAAATTGCCCATTATGAGAGACATAAAGGCCTTGTGGAACAGGCATTTAATTAGCAAGATTTTTCTGAAGGGACCCTGATATAGCTGTCTCTTGTGAGGCTATGTCAGTGCCTGGCAAACACAGAAGTAGATGCTCACAGTCATCTATAGAATGGAACACAGGGCCCCCAATGGAGGAGCTACAGAAAGTACCCAAGGAGCTGAAGGGTTCTGCAACCCTATAGGTGGAACAACAATATAAACTAACCAGTACCCCCAGAGCTGGTGTCTCTAGCTGCATATGTAGCAGAAGATGACCTAGTCGGCCATCATTGGGAAGAGAGGCCCCTAGGTCTTGCAAACTTTATAAGCCCCAGTACAGGGGAATACCAGAGCCAAGAAGTGGGAGTGGGTGGGTAGGGGAGCAGGGTAGGGGAGGGTATAGGGAACTTTCAGGATAGCATTTGAAATGTAAATAAAGAAAATATCTAATAAAATTTTAAAAAAGGTCTAGCCCTCTAGAACCAGAGGCTGGCAGATCTTTAAGAGTTCTAAACCATCCTGATCTATATAATGATTTCTAGTTTAATCAGAACTATATATGGAGACTCTTTTCCAAAACAAGTACAAAAGCCAATAAAGATATGCATGAATGAATGAATGAATGAATAAATAAATAAATCATAACATTACAGGCTTTCTTTAGGCAGGAATCTGATATAGCTGTCTCCTGAGAGACTATGCCAGAACTTGATCAATATAGAAGCAGATGAAGGCAGCCAAATACTGGATTGAGTGCAGGCACCCTGATGGAGAACTTAGAGCAAGGTTTGAAGGAGTAGAAGAGGTTTGTAACCCCATAGGAAGAAGAACAATATCAATGAAACAGTCCCCCGTCAAAATTCCCAGGGACTAACTCACCAACCAAGAGGACCCATGACTCCAGCTGGATATGTAGTAACATCAATGGGAGGGGAGTCCCTTGGTCTGTGCAGGCTGGATATCCCAGGGTGGGGGAATACTAGTGTGCTGAGGCAGGAATGGGTAGGCAGGTGTGGGAACACTGTCATAGAGAGAGGGGAAGGGGGAGTTTGTGGCATAGGGGTTTGTGGAAGGCAAACTTGGAAGGAAGACAACATTTGAAATGTAAATAAATAAAATAACAAATAAAATAGGAAAAAATAAAATAAAACAGCATTACAGCTTTCTTTAGACTTCTACATATTAAAATTTTCTATAAAACAGACTCATAGTTTTGTTACTCTGTGCCTTAAAAAGTGACCCAAGATTTGTATTTTATATCATGAATTTTTGGAATATGATAAAGATGATTGTTTTCTCAACTGATTTGTTTAATAATGATTTATGTATTCTGTTAAAAATTTATTCTATACAGAATTATCAGCCTTTCTAATATTTCTTCTTGAAGCTCTATAAATACAACTTCTATCTACCAGATGTAGTTGTAATCCCATAGGCTTATGGCTGAATAAGCTCAAACTTTCAAGATCAATCTGTACTTTGGCTGGTTCTACTCAGCTGTTCTGTCTCATAACTCCTCTCCAAGGTAACTGCTTCAAATTGGATCCTCTCAGCTTCTGACTGAATTGCTCTGCTTGGTCACAAACTAACTTTTATAATTTGTTCAATCTTCTGGTTACTTCTCATCCTCTGACTTTTTCTGTCTTCACCCAGAAACCTTTCTCTGTGAAATTGTCCCAGTACAACTGCCACACACGCACACACACACACCAATTCTTTTTCTCCATGTTCTGCTCTTAAGTCACCTTTTTTTCTTGTGCTGTTCTCCTGAAAGTTTGGCATATTTTATCTGATTCATTCTGTCAAATCATTCTCTGATTTGTCACTGTCTGTCTTTCAATTAGATGTCACTTTCAAATATGTCTGCTTCCTTCTATGAACTAATCTTATTTTCATTGCTTGAGATTAAAGGTATGTATTAAGGACATGTCTGGATTCAAGCCAAATCATACTTTAATCCAGAATATGCCTGCATTCCATCCAGCTCTTGTAGACTTAGAAAGTCTTTGGATGTGATCCCTTGCCAGAACAGACAAATTGCTGGATTAAAATTTCTCTACAGGGCTCATGATCACTCCAGACAAAAGCAAAAATAGAATTAATTTATATTGTTTCATTATTTCAAGTTGTAATGAAAGCCAATATAGTTAAATTATACAAACATTTAAATAGCATGGAGATTAATGTTATATAAATAGGTTATTGACTAAAATTAACAAAATACAAATAATTTGTAGTGTAGATTTAAAATTGCTTATGCAATGTATAATGGAGTATGTATATGTGAGGGTGTGTATATGCACATGTGTGTGCATATGTAAAGGGGAAAGAAAGAGAGAAGGGAGAAAGGGAGGGAATGGAGTGGGGAGGGAGAGAGAGAGAGAGAGAGAGAGAGAGAGAGAGAGAGATCTCGACCTAGACTAAATGTATACATGCCTTTAAATATATTAAAATCAGGTCCAAACACGTTTAACTATAATCATCCTAGAAAACACCAAGGTAATTAATGTATCTTGAAAGAAAACCATGCATTTTCATAAGTTATTTTTCTCATTTTAAACTTCACACTTGTATATAATAGTAATCTAATTCTCACTTGCTGGGAAAAAAAAAAACATATATAAGGCCCCCCAGGATTTTAAGTACTTGTGTATCTTTATTCAACTAGAGTAGTTAAGAATATTTTGAGCTGTTTATGAGATTTATGGAAACTTTTTTCACGCCTCATTTTTCTCAGTTTTTATTAACTATTATTGGGCCAGAAAGTCACTAGGCACTATCGGAACTATTAAACTGCTGAAAGAATTATTTCTACCACTCTTCTTTTTCCTTTTTATATACAAAGAACAATACATAAAATAATAAACAGAAGAATATAAAAATAAATGTCAGGTAGTAATGGTGGATACCTTTAATCCCCACACTTGGGAGGCAGAAGCAGGCAGATTTCTGAGTTTGAGGCCTACATGGTCTACAGAGTGAGTTCTAGGACAGCCAGGGCTACACAGGGAAACACTGTCTCAATAAATAAGTAAGTAAGTAAATAAATAAATAAATAAGCTAAAATTTCAATACAATATATTTATGAGCTAAATTGTATGGACCAGAATGATAGTATAATAAATTGGGCAGCCAAACCACAACAACAACAACAAAAACCCCACCCAAACCTTGTTTTTCTGCAATAGACAATAAGCCAAACATCTTCAGACTATAAATTGGTAGGAATAATAGTGATTTCTTTTTAGTTTTTAGCCATTTTATTTATTGGTAAAAATTTACTTTGCTTTTACAACTCAGATTTTATATGTTTTATTAATTCTTTGAGAATTTTACAATTATAACTTTATTATATTCACTGCTTTTCCCTTATTCCTCCAGGATTCCTCTCTCTAGTCTCCCAATGTCATATATTCCCTCTTTGTCTATGCCTTTCTCTCTGTCTCTTTTTCTCTGTATCTGTCTCTCAGTCTTTCCATATATACACATTCATATACACTAGTACATAGAATGTAGTATGTTGTATAGAGTATAGAGTGCAGAACATACTATAGTTATATAATTTAGTATTTGATTTATACCACAACCAACTCATTTAGAAATTTTAGCGGGGGGAAAAAAACCTATTTATAGGGGTATTAAACTACATGGTATTTAAATGTTTGCATAATTGAACTCTGCTAAATTTTATTTTAGGTGTAATCACCTTGGGCAGAGGTGTACAGGTTCCCTGCATTGCATTCAAGAATACATCAGTGGTAGAGTGATTACAAAGCTTTATATACGTATTTTTTTATGAATACCTTTTCAAAGCAAGCGGCTGTAGTGGACAGGAAAAGAGAAGACAAGAATGACAAAAGGCTACCTGAGGGAGCATCCTCAGGGTCTGGAGTTGTTTGGGGCTACCTTTACAATACTCAAGAGAAGTAGTTTGCTTGTTAGGTGCCATCATTTAGGTAGTTCTCTGTTTTGATTGACAGAGTGAGATTACACAAGATTACTCACATGCTTCTTCCCATGATGTATCTGATTTTAGTTACACACATGCTAAAATGTGCAGAAGAATAAATTGTTAACGAAAGGATTCTTGTGGAAGTTCGCATAGAGAATACAGTTTGCCATAAAATGCATGCACTAAAAACTGGATGGAAACATGCCTTTACGGAGTATACGCCCGAGTACGCTGGGACACAGAGTATATGCCCGAGTATGCTGAGACAGAGAATATACACCCGAGTATGCTGGGACACAGAGTACACACCTGAGTATGCTGTGACACAGCATTTAATTCATTTGTAGGTATTTACTTTGTTTTTACATCACAGTTTTTATGATTTTATTAATTCTTTGATAATTTTAGCATACTAATACAGCACATTCAAGGGGAGTAACGTATGTCTATTGTTTAGAGCTGTTACAAATTCAACCTGATGTAGATGTGAGTCCTAGGTTGTCAACAAATTACCTGGCTTTTATTTGGTTGCTTGTCCCAGTATTATGACTATTGTGTATCTTACTATTGACAGTTGGAGTTAATGGACAAGTAAATATATTCAAACATAACATACCATCTCCCCCATCATTTGTAGCTGACTAAAAGGCCATCACCTTTGCCAGCTTGGTTTAGCTTCTGGTTTTGGGTTATCTAGACACTGCTGTGCACCTAGCCAGACTCAGAAAGCTTAGACAGGCAGGTAAGTTCTGCAGATGGTGATGAATGCCAGCGAGAAACAGCCTTTATTGAGAAAGTTTTCAATGAAATAGGTCTCTTTTATTGGGGGTGAATAAGGGCTGTATAGACATTGTGGGGTTGTTAGGGGTTTTCAGCGTGTGTACATTATAAGCTGGTGCCGAGGCACTGGGAATGCTTCCCATTCATAAAGAGGAATTCCAGCTGCTTGATAGATACACCCTTATAGGAAAGAGGAAGTTAAACCTATAATGTGGCCACCAGGCTACATGACTACTTCAAGGGTGGCAGAGGTATGGGTCACAAGTGTATGTGAGCTGGAACAGGCAGGCCCAGAGCAGGGAGAAAACAATTTTACTCCTGCAGGTTTCAGGGTGAGATTTTCCAGATTTGTACATGTCTTGACATCATTCTTTGTCAGACTAGCTCCCCAAGTCACACAGCTTTCTGGCCCTACACATCTCTACCCTAACAAATATAAGTACTCCAGGAAAATGATTATCAGACTCCTTAAAGACATACGAAAGCAACCTTTAAAACATAAAACCCTAAGAAGAAAATACTTCCAGTTCCAAGAAGAGGTTCCAATTGTAAGAGGCAAAACATAAATTAGCTTTGCAATTCAAAGCCAAAAGTAATGAAATATAAAGAATATTTATAGCTCAAGCAAGAAGTTCACTCTCCTTATAACCCCACATACCCTAAAACTAGAGTTGAAACTGTGGGAGTACATGTTTACCTGACTTGTTTTAATTTGAAACAGTTTATTATTTTCTTTTTGGTTCCACTTGAGATGGCAGTACTGCCTTTGTGTTGTTGTTTTATGGATATATGTAAAGTTCTGTTTTACAGCTAAGAGTTTATTTTGATTCTCAACAGACTCTAAACTTTAATTTAATTAGGTTTTAATTGTTTAGAAGATAGAAAAGACGGATTTTGTTTTATGAAATAGCTGTGAATCATTAGAGGCCAGAAAAGAAATGCTCTGTTCACCAATGAAATGTCTTCAATAAATTTGAATTTTAGACACTTGGTATCCAGCCAGAGCCAATAGTTCACAAAGTTCTGGAAACTTCAGGTGGTGAGCAGTCACCTGATGCCATTGAAGACGACCCTTTGAAGATCATAGATGACCTCAGTTCTCACACGCTCTGTTTTCCATACACAATGTGAGTGCCTCCTTCTGAAGCTTTCCTTCCATGATATGGAACTATCGTATTCAGACGAAAGTTAGAACTGAAATAGATGAAACCAGGAGTAAAATACATTCTCACCTTTGAGTTATTTGGTTTTCTTGTTTTTTTTTTTTTTTTTTTTTTCAGCAAGGAACAAATAAAACCCTTCTGAGAGGCCCCTAGGTCTTGCAAACTTTATATGCCCCAGTATGGGAGAATGCCAGGGCCAAGAAGTGGGAGTGGGTGGGTAGGGGAGCAGGGGCAGGGGGAGGGTATAGGGAACTTTTGGGATAGCATTTGGAATGTAAGTAAAGAAAATATCTAATTAAAAAAAAAAAAAAAGAAACCAGGTCAATAGGCAATTAAAAACAAAAACAAAAACCCTCCTGAGTTATATACATTCTCCTCTACATACTACCACCCAGGTTTCACTTCAAGTCATAGAAAACAGAAGAATGTAATTTATAATGCAGGTCAATAAAATGATATACTCTTCAAAGTACATTACTAATTATTTTATAAATTATATGGATATAAATGTGTACAGCATTCAAATTACCTAAATACCCTGCTACAACTTGTTGATTTTTAGGTTTAAGTTAGTTTTTATTCTTAGAATTTTATACATGAGCACTATACTTGCATCATTTCAATTCCTTTCTCCTGACAATTCCTTTGTATTCACCAAATCCCTTGAAAGTATATTTTTATGGTTGACCAGTTGGAGTTAGACAATCTAACAAGGGTTCTTGCTAGCAGAAAATTATGTGTCTACCTTTCAGAATCTCTTTGTCATCTGTAGTTCTTCAAGTAGTACTAAGGCTTTCTGAGCTGTTATGCAGCCAGATTGTGAATTCAATTACAGTTGTCATTGTGCAGCTGTTGCTTAAATGGCAATAGTTTTGAGGTGTCATTGTTACAGATCCTCCCTCTGGCATGGTGGGTTTTACTCCCCGAAGAATTCTGATGGTGCCTAGGTCATACACTAACATCTGAAGCTTAGCAGCAAAGATCCTCATCCTCTCTGTCTGGGGTTAATCTTTCATGCCTATCTTCCAGAATCCCCCCTCTCTCTGCCGGGTGTCCCACCTTCTAATCCTGTCTCAGCTCATTGGCTGAAGGCTTTTTATTGACAGGAAATGTTTCTACACAGGACATTGCACAAGAGATTCTCTCTACAGGTTGTTTCTATTTTCTAGTTATTGAGGGACCCAAGCTTAAATGTCTTAACCTCAGCAAAAGAATTTCAAAAGCCCTCTATAGAGTTTCATTATGCCACATTATAAAATCAAAAGGCCATGTTATTGTAATTACTACTAGAAAAAAACAAGAAATCAAGGGTTAAAATTTTAACTTTGAAAATATGCTTTCAGATAAATGGCAAAGTTGAGATAGTAAATATTGTTGGTTTTGTTTTGTTTTGTTTCATTTTATCACAAGTGGCTATTCTTTCCTCCAGTGGCTTATTTGTTTCTGTTCATGAGTGCTGCCATATGTGACTAATGACCTATCTGCCTTTTCCTTCTCAGGTAAGCAAGTCCCTTTCCCTTGGGGCTGTCTGTCACATTAAAATTATTTTGACAATGTACCTAATTTTCTATCATTAAAAAAATAGAAAACACCAAGAATGGAATGATTTAAGCATACCATAGAATGTTTTTAATACCATGAATTAGATATATTAATACAAGTGGATTAGATTCTTTTTGTTTTGTTTTTGTTTCTGGTTTTTGTTTGTTTTTGTTTTTGTTTTTGTTTCTAGACAGGGTTTCTCTGTGTAGCCCTGGATGTCCTGGAACTCACTCTGTAGACCAGGCTGACCTGATTAGATTCTTTTGAAAAATATAGACATACATTTACTTTTGAATGGATTTAAAAATGTTGGCTTATAAATTTGTGGAATGAATAGCTCCCCTAGAACCCAGGGACCCTGATCAAACATGGCTGACAAATGTTTAATTATCTCCCAGTTAAATACATTGTAACACCCTCCCTGGGCCTCAAAACAGCAATGATGAAAAATGCCTGTACTCTTCTGAACTCTCTACTGACACACATCCCAGAGATCTGCCACATCAAACACACCAGCCAGGTTAAGCTCATAATACCCCAAGATAAGACTCTGTGAATGAGACAAGTGACCTGGATAGAGGTTGTCAAACAACAGTGTTACAGAAGGGATTGAAATTTTAAATTTCAAATAAATAATTGTCTTAGACATACAAGAACCTTTGTACATGGGTTAACAGAGCTGTGCTTTCTGGGGAAAGGAAAAGATTCCAGTAGGTATTTGCTATTTAAATCTTTCAGGTAATTAGTCCCTATGGTGCCTTCTATTTCAGACTCCAGCTGTGCATGCTAATGAGGAGTTACATAGTGTCAGGGATTCCCATCCTCCAGTATTAAGTGGTTACCCAGTAATGGTGCACTTGAGAAGTTGCACACATAAAAGGAAGTGAAGAACAACTTAAAGTCCATTATCACCTGCTTTTATGCACAATAAAAGAAAGGCAAATACTACTGAAATTCACAGATTTAGTACTATGTTCTTTTCTGATGAAGCATAGTTCAAAAATGGGGAAAAAAAGTTGAAAGGTTAATATTTCAACCATAAAATATGTCAATCCTTCACATGTACTATGAGTTTTAAAATATATTGATGTAAGAATGATCAAAGTTCATAATAGATACCCTCCTATATCTTATATTTACAGTATTTCCATGAACACTTCTAATTTATAAATGTCTCTGGGAATAAGGTTCAATGAACTTCATATACCCAACCTTGACAATGTTGTTTTAGCAAATTTGGCTTAGGGATGTTTTATAACTTTAGAAATTGATCATAAAGAATATTGAATTTAATATTTCATTTATTATTTATTAACGTGTACCCTATAAAATATATTTTGAAAACATTCTCATCAAGAATGCTACAAATATATATTTGACATAAGGTATATAATTAAAGAATAGAAATGGAAAGATGGATTAATTGATGAAGCTCTTATTTATAGTCCTGAGTGTGGATCTTCAGCAAGTATACTGGCTAATTTTGTGTCAACTTGACACAGCTGGAGTTATCACAGAGAAATGAGCAATAGTTGGGGTAATGCCTTCATGAGATCCAGCTGCAGGGCATTTTCTCAATTAGTGACCAAGGGGGAAAGGTCCCTTGTGGGTGGTGCCATCTCTGCACTGGTAGTCTTGGTTCTATAAGAGAGCAGGCTGAGCAAGCCAGAGGAAGCAAGCCAGTAAAGAACAGCCCTCCATGGCTTCTGCATCAGCTCCTGCTTTCTGACCTGCTTGAGTTCCAGTCCTGCATCCTTTGGTGATAAACAGCAGTATGGAAATGTAAGCCAAATAAACCCTTTCCTCCCCAACTTGCTTCTTGGTCATGATGTTGTGCAGGAATAGAAACCCTGACTAAGACAGCAAGCATGCAAAAACACCAAATAGATGGTACAATTCTATAACCCTATGTGACTATAATCCTAGGGCTTTGCAAGGCAGATACAGGAACACCTCTAAATCTCACTAGCTAGCCATTTTAGGGTAATAAGGGAAATCTAGGTTCAGTGAGAGAACATGTACGAAAACAGAAGATGTAGGGTGACTGAAGATGATATCTGTAATTAACCTCTGTTGTGCACATATGTGCACCTGCATGTGCATGAAAACATGCACACAACTACATCACAAACACAAAAAACCCAGGTACATTATATAAAGAATTATCAAAAATTGCTAGGTGAATCAATGAATCAAAACATTAAAGGTTAAGTTTTAAAATGAAAATTATAGACATGTGAATGTTTTGAATGTTTTCTGTTTACCATTAATCAAAATAAGCAAATAAAAATTTTAAACTTAAATAGTAAAATAAGAGGAATGCAAAGTTTACGAAACTGATAAGTATGAAAGAAAATCAAACTAAAATGATGGCTCATGGCGTAGGAGTTTCGTGAGGCTTGGAGAACTAGCTCATCATTTAGGAATGCTTACTGCTCTTGCAAACAACCCTGACTCAGTTCCTAGCAGCCATATACCCTCTGCGACTCCAGTTCTAGGGTATCAGACAACCTCTTGTCTCCCAAGCATGCACAAGGCATGCAAGCAAGTAAAAGTACTTACATGCAATCAATATACTCATGCACATAAAATAAATAGCTCTTAAAAATATAAAGCAAATAATTGATAAAAATAGGCAAAAATATAGAAGTTGATACCTTCAAATCTGTCTGTAAAAAAAAATACAGAGACTGTGTTTGAAAATCACTTAATTTTAGAAAACTGGAGAGGGGTAGAGAATAATGGCATTTTAGTGTATGTATGTTTAACTTTAAAGAAGTAAGAATAGTTTTATCAATAAATTAAAAATATGAATGTGTTACAATAATTCATTTGTAGGTTCTGAAAATAACAGTGACCATTTTAATCTACGTAATGAATACATTTATTATTTAATTACTTATAAACTTGCTTTTGTCAAGGTCTCATGAACCTCATGCTGAGCATGATTTTGAATTTTTAAACCTCTGGACTCCACGCCAAAACTTCTCAATTATGTGGGTTTTTTTTGTTTCACCTTATCGGGCTTAGAATAATTTATTTATTCTGTTTTTTTTTTTT
>NC_034592.1:67886949-67918145 GCF_900095145.1 Mus pahari | reverse complement strand
TTTGTGATTGGGTTACCTCACTAAGGATGATATCCTCCAGATACATCCATTTGCCCAAGAATTTCATAAATTCATTGTTTTTAATAGCTGAGTAGTACTTAAATATTTACATATGTTTTGTCTGCACAAGTGTGTGTATGTGAGCGTGTGTGGGCATCTCTGTGTGTGTGTGTGTGTGTATGTGTGTGTGTGTGTGTGTGTGTATGCTTAGATGTGTGATGTGTCTCATGTTTGCGGCTCCATGGATGAAAGAGAGGGATCTGGAGGCCCTTGAGCTGAGTTATAGGAGATTGTGATGTGGATTTTGAAATAAACAGATACCTGATTTTATTAGGAAACACCACCAACATATATTTAATTATGTAAGGAACCAAATAAAGGACAATATAGGGACACTAACCTTGTCATGTGGTGAAAATGGTTGCTGGAAACAAATTTTAGGTCATCTAAGATCAATAATTATGTTTAATCACAGTGCTGTCTCTCAGTTTACAGCATATCTTTTAAAATTCCTCAAAAACCAGTGTATTATATTTTGGTATAGTACCCTGAACCCAATAGAAAGGAATGGAACACAGAGTAGCCTTGAATTATTAATTGGTGGTAGCTTGATCAGGAAAAAATTGGTCTTCACTTTGACCTTACTCAGGATTATCCATTCTAAGGTTCCACAGATAATTGTCATAAAGGGAGAAGCACATGTAGAAATTTGTATACAGGAATCTGCTTTCCTTTAGAAATGAGATTTTGAAATAAATAGATACTTAATTTTAATGAGGTAAAACCACCAATATGTATTTAATTCTGTAGGGACCCAAATTAAGGACAGAGTAGAGGGACACCCAAGTCTATGTCAGGATCGAGCATATAGAATTTATTGACTTTTCCAATTTGGACAAAGGACTCCTTTTAAGTGCCAGGAGTAGGAAGGGTCCCGCTGCATATAGAGAGGGTGTCAAAGACACCCCACATCAAATCATGTTAATGACTTTTCATTAAAAATAATTACTTATTCCTCAATTAAATTAAATGGTAGTTCAAATATTTCTTTCTTTCTTCTGTTTTGTTTGCAGAATGTAGAATCTTAGATATATATATCATGGTATTTGTATTTATAAATAATGGTTTCATGGTACTTCATGCAATCAAGTGGAATGTTCCCAACCAGGGCTTTAAATTCCTAATCAACAAATGAAGTCACTTATGATTCATTATGTGGAATAGAGAAGATTGAAGAATATTTCCAATGTGAACCAGCAATTGAATGATTTTAATTTCAATGGTTCGATGGTGATGTGAATACTTGTTTTCTTGTTTTTTTTTTTTTTTTGTTTTTTTGTCTTATGTTACATCAACTGTGAGTTTAACTCATAGATATTCTGATCAATAAAATGTTAAATAATTTCAATAAAACAACTGGTCATTGTATTAGCTTCGCTAGGTATGCTCTCTGCCATCTATTTTTGTGCCTTTGGCTACAACAGCTGCATCTGCAAGAATCTTTCCTAGGAGACTTTTGAATCTTAGCTGAAATTCCTTAGTTTATTTTCTACTTCTAATTTCAGTTAAGAACCCATGTTTGAAGAATAACATGAGGTCATTTCAAAATATTTTTGAAAGTGTTTTCAATCTCCCTACTATAATAAAAGGTTTGCAGTAGGGATCTCATAAGAACAGTATCTATATGGGTTGAACAGATCAGAACAGTAGAAGCTATAGAAATATGGGTGACCTTAAGATTTGGTAAAAAATATTGGAAACAGGCTATATGTGAAGATGATTTCAAAGGTAGTTCAGCCTTTCCTTTGAAACTATTTGATAGGACAAAAGTGAATTGAGATAAGAATTTCATCATATAGTAAAGATAAAGTCACTAAGTTTATATAATTCCTTTTACTTCTGTGGCTCCTGCTAATTGAATTATAATAGAGAGGCCAAAACCTTCTTATAATAACATACAAAAACAATTGTTGTAACGTATGTTACAGTGAGATAGCTATTTTGGAGTAGACATTCTATACTACCATTAACATGAGAGTTGCTCTCAGTGAAACTGAGAACTACGTTCACAAAGATATACCTTTGGTATAAAAGGAGAGCAACAGTCGAGCTATGAAACCAGTATCCCACATTACTGAACATCCTATATAAACAGGAAAGAAAGGCTTCCTAGGTTCAGCATAGCTACTTGACTTTGGATAGCCAACACAGAGAAATTTCTCATTAGAATTTTCTAAGGGAATTGGCAAAGCTAGTTGCCAATTTATCAATTCAAGAATGAGTTCATCTCTGAATGCAGTCAGAGTCACCCAATCTGGATGAAGTATAGGCCTTAGTGTGAGGTATTCAATGGTATAACCCCATGGAAACTTTAAGAGATGATTAAATAAACTAAAATGGTTAAATCGCTTATAGAGTTCAATGGTTATCTGAGAGTGAGTCTGTTTCATAAAATCCAATTTAGCTCTTTGTCACTATAGGATAATGCCACACAAAGACCGTCTACATAAGGTCAGGAGATGCAGCCATGATTTCTCCAGACTTGCCTTGAGAATATTAAATATCAATCACTTATAAACTACTCATTCTCAGATCACAAGACACAGAAATGACTCAGATACATGGGATAATAAACACAGTCGTATGGGAGAGCTCATGACCAAGACTGCCAGGAGTGACATATCATCAGCTCAGGCAATGCCAACACCTACCTTTTTATATAAAAATTATCAAAAATTATTTTATAAACACATTTCTCAATTTTATTGAAGAAACAATGTCTTCAGATATCAGTGAAACTCAAAATTATAATTGCAAACATAATTACTAAAATGTAAAGAGGGAAATGATACATATACTCAAAATCTCCTTTGTTTGGGCAAATTTAACAGTGTACCAAGAATGAAAATTCCAAACCAAAACAGGAGGAAAGTTATGTGGGATTTAAGGAGGAATGTGAATTTAGGTTGGATGTAAACAAACTGGCTAATTTTTTTTCCC
Source organism: Mus pahari (assembly GCF_900095145.1). Classification (NCBI taxonomy): domain Eukaryota; kingdom Metazoa; phylum Chordata; class Mammalia; order Rodentia; family Muridae; genus Mus; species Mus pahari. Next base: position 67,915,145 of record NC_034592.1, on the reverse strand, counting down.
CCCCAGACAATGTGAAATGGACTAACAGAAGAACACTCCGTCCTTCAGGAAGAATCAGTTCATAGGAAGCACTGATAATATGTGGTTGAATCTAAAACAAATCCGATGAAAATTTCACTGTCCCAATTCATCAGTCCTGTCATTTGTGGTCTTTCAGGAAGAGGGGTATTTTAAATGTCAATCAAGTCTTTAAAAAAGAATCAATGTGCTCTCTTTTGTAAATGTAATTCCAGTTCAAAAGTTCTTGTTTCTTTAGGGTTTTGTTTGTTTGTTTGTTTGTTGTTTGTTTTGTTTGTGTGGGAGTGTGTGGGTAGGTGGGTGTGGGTTTGTGGGGTAGGTATATCTAGTTTGTGACTGTAAACAAATGTGAGACAAGTATCTGATCAGTTACAATATTTCTTGAGAGCTGAACAATGTCTTAAGTATGTAATAATAGATGCTTTAATAAATTATAATTTATTAAATCAAATATAGAATATAGCATTTCTGAAGTCAGCTACATATGAACCAACTGGAACAATTGCCATATGTATGGATTTATTTGGTTTTAAATTATCTTCCAAGTAAACTTCAAGGCAAAGATATAATTTATTCATATTTTCTGTTTCCTATGTTAAAGATTCCAGAAGGGCAAGACTTCTAACCCACTAAGTTATCATTTAAGTTATCACTCTTGCTTCTTCTGAAGCTGCTTTATACGCCTGATTCCAGACTCTAGAAAATCATTAATCTATTCTCTGCTACCACTAATGAGTTTATTATTTGTCCACACAGAACGTGGCCAAAGTTATTGATAATATTTTCCAAAGAAATTTTATCTGTTGAGAAAGAAGTTAATATATCATTTTCTGATGTTAACTTAAGAGGTGGCTTTGAGTATTTCTTAAAAACAAAGAAGCACATTAGTTATGCTACAGGTTTGAAAAGAAATAGGTTCGAGGTATTTGGCTTCTGCCTTTTGAGTCTGTGGGCCTCTCACGAAGGGCCTCATGATGTTCACATTATGCACATATAAAAATAGCATGCTTATCTATTATTTTACTGAGATTCTTAATTAAAATAAGAATATAAATGATTTTCTCTTCCATAACTTTTTGTTGTCCTTTGACAATAAGCTCCTCACATTGCATTTTAAAGGGTCACAATTATTTTCTATGTTTTAGAAAAGTCCAAAAGATATTCAATTATTATATTACCAAATAAAATAATGACATGATTTTCAAATACCTATGGAACCGATGGTTTTCAAATGAAATAGAAACAGCAAAAATGAAGGGAAATTATTAAAAAGTTTAAAAACTCACAAAAATTCACTATTTTTTCTACTAAGGTTTGTTTTAAAAGTATCGTTTCAAACATTATTCAACAAAGTTATCACAAGAACTAACAATTGGGCTTGGGTTCTTATCCTCTCTCTCCATTACATCTCCTTTTTACTTTTCTCCTTTTGTCCCCTTGTGTATTTGTTTTTCTCCTCTCCTCCCTCCCATCTGCTTCTCTTCCTCTCTTATCTTGCTACCTTATTCATTAATACTTATTCTATTCCATTCTGCATTTAATTGGATAAAATGAAGCACTCTTAGCATGCCATTCCAAAGGGAAGAAAATATAAAAATCTAGCATTGTTAATCTATAATTATGATTTACTGTTGAAATTAATTTATTGCGATATTATTCCAATAATATTTTAAAAGAGAATAGTTCATATTTACATGATCTGAAATTTTAATTTAATGGTCTCTTTCAAATCAGTGAATCATATTACTACTTATATTATATTTTCCCAGGACTTAATCATTCTTTAGGAGTTTTCTACACTGCCCTTATATATTCGGTAAAGTGGGTACCAATCAAAAAGTAATTTGAATAGTCATAGTTTGATATGAAAATCATTAGTGTAACAAGAGTGAACCTTCAAAACATCTATGGAAATCTAATAGTGAAATGTTATCGTAGAGCAGTCAAAGATGTGTCAAATATTGAAGGGCATTCATTCCAATTCTGGGTCTCAGACCTCTCTGGAAAAGTACAGAAGAACATTTGCACCTGACTTGATGGCTGAAAAATTATTTCAGCAGCTACAGTTAAGACTTAAGCCAGACCACAAAATCATTAACTCATTGTCTGTTTTCACTGCAAAAATATGCTAAGGTAATGTTCCAAACCTTGTGGGAGTAAAAAACAAATGTCTGATCTGATCTAAGGCCAACTATATGCAACAGAACCTAAAACCAACACTGCTTGGATGACAAAGAACCAGAAACTATATAGAACAAGGACACAGGTTAGAACTAATCACTCCTCCCCCAAAAAAGTTTCAATAAAATGATTCCCAATGATATCCTGCTATAATCATAGATCCGTGTCTTATTCAGCCATCCTTGGAGAAGCTTCTTCCTACAGGAGTATGGAACAGAGGCAGAGACACAGACGTAACTCGGAGAAAAGAGAATTTTTGGAACCCAGAGCTCTAAATTGGATGCTTCCGTTAAACCCCTCCCCTCAGAGCACAGGGAATCTTTAAAGAGGAGGTGGAAAAATTCAGAGGGGTTGGATGACATCATGAGAAAAAGAACCTCTCAATCAATTGAGCAAGCTCATATGAATTCACAAACACTAAAGCAGCAAACACAGGGTCAACTCATATCTGCCTGAGGTCCTCTGTCTATTTATTAGAGCTTTCACCACTAGTATTTCTGTGGACTCATGAGTGTGTGATTGAGTGAGTTTCTGACTCATATGCCTGATCTTGGGGCTCCTTTCTTTCTATTGGGTTGATTAATCCAGTACTGCTCTAATGATTTTAGTTTTATCTGATATTTTATGTTGTTTTGTTTTGTTGCTATCTGTTAGAAGTCTGTTCTTTTCTAAAGAGACAGAAAAAGGAGTGGATCTGGATTGTAGGAGATGTGGGGACAAACTAAGAAGCATAAAGAAAAGGAAAACAAATCCAGGCAGTGGTGGTGCATGCCTGTAATCCCAGCACTTGGGAGGCAGAGGCAGGCCGATTTCTGAGTTCGAGGCCAGCCTGGTCTACAGAGTGAGTTCCAGGACAACCAGGACTATACAGAGAAACCCTGTCTTGAAAAAAAAAGTAAGGGAAAACAATAATCAGGATATAATATATGAGAAAACAATGTACTTTTTCAATAAAGAAGAAAAGAAAAATGGAAAGAAAACTGTTTTAGCAGTCGTTGAGGAAACATTATGTATCCCAAGGTGCAGTTGGAAAACCATGTTGTTTTAATGGTAAAGATAAATCGATGCTCATGCTCATTTGTGGATGTTAGGAGTGAGGAAAATTCTAGAACTGTCAAATGCTCCAAATGCTTCAGTTTTCAACTTCCAAACTTGGCTTCAGACAGGTTAAGGTTGGAAGATGAGTTCAAGAGAGAACTTCTATTGCTCTAATGCTGCCTGGATACTGCACATAAGGTATCAAGAGCACTCTACTAGTCACTGGGTCACAGCTAAGGCTGTCGTTTCAGCCAAGAGCTGGTATCTTCAGCATGGAAACTGCCAATGATGCAGCAATATGATTTCTTTATATATGACTAGCCACAGTAAAAGGAGCACAGAAAAATCAAAACAAAAAGTACATTAAAATGAGGAATTCATGCCCTTTTCTCAAGCCCAGCACTTATATTTTCTGTACTGATAAATGTTATCATACTTTTTAAAGGAAACATTTGTTGAGCTCTCTTACATTAGAAATATATTGTCAGGGAGGTTTTTGAAGCAAAAAGTTAACAAATTGATAATTTAATTCTTGCTCCTTAATAAACATCAGGTCTCATGTGCTACCTCATTAGAATAATAAAGAAGAATTCATATCAGCAATTACCCATCCCCTAGGTCCAGCATAGCCTGAGATAATTTTGTGTGGGGGACCTCCAATCATATGAGTAATGAAGACCTTTTGATTTCAGCTAAATTGTGTACTACGTTTGCTCTATCAGCTAAAGAAGCTTGATTCCTACAAACTGTCATTTAATTAAAAAAAAAATAGGAAAGAGAAGGAAACACATAAAAGTTTCACCATAAGATTCGTTCCTGAATTTTTGTGTTATAACATTTCTTTCATGCTCATTCTCTTCACAGCTATTTGCTATGGTTTCATGACTCACAATCAAATGAAACAAACACTCTTTTACAGACTTATTGTATGGGATCAAGAAAAATTTTAGTGGGGTCTGATTGAAATAGGCTGTATTTTAGTAGGAATCTTCCGTGAAAACAAGAACAGAGGTGGCAAGGAGACTGAAATATGCTAATCAGCTTTAGTTACTGTGTGCAGCTACAGTAATAATCAGTATAAAAGTAGAAAACCGAATTTTTGTTTAGTTGATTTTTGGCTCATGGTCTGTTACTGTGTAACACTGCATGTTGAACCTGATATGAGTCTATATATAATGCCAAATGTGTTTTATCAAATTCATTATTTTATGACCAGGAAAATGAGCAATGAAATTGTCATCAGAATGCAATAAACATCATTTAGGACACATGACAATGACCCAAAGCTTCTTTTGTATATGAAAAAAATCCTACTAAAGCAGCAACAGAATGCCCCCAAAGCTTGAAAACGATGATGTCAACGTGGGAGGGTTCAAGGATAACATACAAAAGTCACCTACATTTCTATATACCAGAATATATGTAGGATTTGAAAACACCCCATACTGTCACTGTACAATGAAATAGAATGGATGGTTCAGGAAACATATTACCAAGAAGATGGAAATCTGAGTTCAAGTTATTAGCAGATTTGATTTCTTCTAAAGCCCCTCTCCTTTGGAACAGAGAGCCATTTTATTGTGATTTTTAGTACTTAGACTGTATGTAAAAATAGTTTTATGATCAAATTATTATTATTATTATTATTATTTAATTAACTATAACAATTCCATAGAAACACCAGTACATTGTCTACATGACAGTATCATTCTTCTAAAACTGTGCAGACATATGTCTTTTTCACCCTGCTCCTAATAACTAATGAAAACTGCTGATTTTCCTATTATCTACAGTTTTATTTTTGTTTGAATGTCATATTCATAACATAATCTATTATGTAGCTTTGCATACTAATTTCAAAATGTTCATATAAATTTGTTAATGCATTTTATGCTTTGAGTGTTTGTATTTTTAAATGCTGAAAAGCATTACATTATTAATGCACACATTGAAATACACACACACATACACACACACACACACACACACACACACACACACTTCACTACTTATTTAACATTTGATCTTGGAAAACCTACTTAATCCATTAACCTCAGTCTATTTATTGGTAAAATTAGAGGCTTAATGTAGATGTCTCATTTATATTTTATTATAAAGTTCTATATCAAGGCAAGAAAGCAAACTATGCTGATATTCAGATAACCTTTGCTCATGTAGTACAGCATATCCATATCCTCATTATAAAGACTAATCTATTAAAGTTTATTCAATTGAAATGTGTCCAACAAAAGAGAAACCCTCACAGAAGGGCTCTGTAATAATTCATATCCATAACTTTATCCTCATGTGACATAGTCTCGCTTTTTATACTTGGTTTATAAACTAATTCAATGATGAGTATCCCTATGCCCCTTTGTAGGTAGCTTTGTAGAGTCACTGTATCTATAATGGTCTTCATTTAAATCTCTTTTCTGCCTCTAGAGAAGCAATGGGCTGACTGTTGACACATAGGTATAACTGATTTTCAATCATATTATTTCTTACACTGTCTCAGTTGGAGGTGCCAGAGATTTATAGCAAAGCTAGAACACTATTATTAAATCTGTTACACTTTTCTAGGAGAATCGTGAGACTGAAGCTGGAAGCAGTAAACACTATATTGCTTTCTTATACACGTTTCTTTTTCTAAATGATTATGACCAACGCTTACATTCTCTACTCATTCACAGTACAGTTTTATGTTCAGACCAGCTGTCAAAGTAAGAAATTGCTTCAGGTAAAAGAAAACAAATTATATTTTAGAAAAAAAACACCAGATCAAATACTTGTTAAATTAGAAACATCCCATTTATAAATCATGAAAATCAATACAACAAATCATTTATTACCATTGTGCATAAATAAGTGGCCTATAAATAATCTAAAATCACACATCATTCTAAACAAAAGGATATCAGGAAAAGGTTTTAATTATATACCACACTCTATTCTAAGTATATGTTATCTTTTTAAAAATTGAGTTATTTTAAATTAAGCTGCAATTCTTCAAAGACTGAAATTTTTGTTGATAATTATAGACTATTACAGATTATTATTATTAACAAGGTCATTCAGATAATACTAGATAGAGATCTGATTTGGAATCAATGTTGCTTATGGAAAAATAGTCTCTATTTAATCTGTAATGTTTGGTTTCAGCTCCGTGCTTAGAATGAAATAAAGCCACAGATTTAGATGGAAATGAAACTTCATGCAACTAGTTACTGCAGATAGAATGTGAACATTCTTACTCTAAAATATATCCCCAAGTTAATTATAGTGTGTGTGTGGTGTTCAGCTCACATGAAAGCCTAATGTTCATGGATCAATTGCAAGAATGAAAATTTACACATGAGGCTTTAAATATTCATATCATCCTTTTTTCATGATTTATCTTTTATTTGTGTCCATCTCTGTGTATTTAATTGTCTTTGCTGAAATTTTGACCAAGCAATGTCAATAGTATAAATCTTTACCTTTGCTTCTTACCATTGGAGTCCTGGTGTCCCACAGAAGGAAACCTGTGAATAATATTCAATCAAATGCTATGCCCACCTCATCAGTATTTTCCCATATTTGTGTTGTATTTTGGAAATGTAATATTTCCAAATATGGTAGAAATATTTTTCTTTTTCTTTTTAGATATTTTCTTTATTTACATTTCAAATGCTATCCCGAAAGTTCCCTATACCCCCCCCACCCCTGCTCCCCTACCCACCCACTCCCACTACTTGGCCCTGGCATTCCCCTGTGCTGGGTCATATAAATTTTTCAAGACCAAGGGGCCTCTCTTCCCAATGATGGCCAATTAAGCCATCTTCTGCTACATATACAGCTAGAGACACGAGCTCAGGGGGTACTGGTTAGTTCATATTATATTTTTCTTTGTAATTTATCATGGAAAAGAATGAGGCACATTGGAAAAGAGACACAGTAAAAGGTAAAGAAAAAGAAAAATGACATGAAGAAATTTACACACAAAAACAGAGTGAAACATGAGTCTTTATCCTACTTCAACATTACCAAGTTAGCCTACCATAGTTGTATGGATTCAATGGTGAAGGGCAGTTATAATTGTTTCTTTGAGCCTTGACTTTGGCAAGATAACATAAGAAAGGCCCAGCTGGCACCTGAACATGCTATTACCCCAGAGAAGACAAGCGCCGACCTTAACATGGGAGTTATTTATCTTCTTCATAACTGACAGTAAGCATGCCTACACTTTGCTCCAAAAGTAGAAACTATCCCACTCATCTAAGGTTGTTCATTATATACATGGTTAAAAAATAATTCAAAATTAAAAAATGCTATCATATAAACAGAATGAAGATATGTGAGTGGATTCTTATGATTTTCTAATTTCATAAAGAAGTTTTCTTTGTTTCTCTTTCTAAAGTATAGTAATGATTGGAAATGTTTCCAGGTAGAAAGAAGGAAAATTAAATGAAGCCCATTTGAATATAAGAATGTTGTAGGACTCCTACAAAGCAGAATACAACTAAGAAAAGAACCACAAGAAATCAAACCAGCGAAGCTTTATTTATGGGCTTTCTGAGTGTTCTTAATCACTGGCTCATTGAGATTTTATTTCTTTTTTTTTTTTAGTTTTGTTTTAGATTTTTTTTTATTTGTTATTTTATAAATTTACATTTCAAATGTCCCTTTTCCTGGTTTTCTCTTTGCAAATCCCCCTACCTATCCCTATCTGCCTGCATCTATGAGGGTGCTTCCCCACTCAACCATCCATATACCCATCCACCCACTCCTGCCTCTCTGCCCTAGCATCCCCCTATGCTCGGGCATCAAGCCTCTACAGGACCAAGGGCATCACCTCGCAATGATGCCAGACAAGGCAATTTTCTGCTACATATGAGGCTGGAGCCATGGGCCCCTCCATGTGTACTCTTTGGTTGGTGGTTTAGTCCTTAGGAACTCTGGGGGATTGGGAAGGGAGTTCTGGTTGGTTGATGTTGTTGTTCTTCCCATGGGGTTGCAAACCCCTCCAGTTCCTTCAGTCTTTCCCCTAACTCTTGTGTCTTTCCACTAACTCTCCGTGCTAAGTCCAATGGTTGGCTGCAAGCATCCACATCTGTATTGGTCAGGCTCTGCCAGAGCCTCTCAGTGGACACAGGCTCCTGTCACCAAGCTCTTTTTGGCATCAACAATAGTTTCTGGTTTACCCCACCTTTTGCTTGAAATAAAGTTTCTTAGGATTCTGCTACAAAGTTTTCAGAGTAAAGATACATTTTGCTACACTGATACAGTAGTTGGTTTTTAGTTGATTATGAGGGTGCTTTTTAAATAAGCAATTTCCTCATATTTCTGCCTCAAACTCTCTTCTGAGTGGACTATCAAAGCCAGACTGAGAAAATGAAGAAAAATGATTGTCAACTTCATGATTGTATATGTTTGAAGGGTGTAAGAGCTACAACATATCATTGCAGCATTTCTTTTGGTAGGTGTTATTACAATTCTTATTTGAGTATTTGAAGCAAATTTCAAAGATGGTTCTTCACTGGCTTGTTTAGTGATATGAATCCCATTGTCTCCATGTCATCAGTGTATCTCAACTGATGTACAAGAAATATGAGCTCTTAAGTATTCTATTCTCACATCACATTAAGTAAAACATTAAGTAATAAATACATTGAAATTCATATCCAGTGTGAACTGGAAAGTGAATCCCATAGAAAGTTAAAAATATTAGGACAATAAAAGTCTCATTCCTTTGTGGATATTGTCAATGTTATTGAAATAATACATTTTGAATTTCTGAATGTTGCCAACAATTTTTCATATATTATAGTATTAACCAAAATGTTCTATGTAACATTATTTTCTCACAGTTAAGTATCTTCAAGTTAAAAATGAAGACTATTAATATGAAAATTCAAGACTACTTTTAATGAAATATTTATTCTTAAGATCACTTTAGCTCTGTAATATAAGTGAATAATTTTGGTCACTCATCTATTTAATATAAATAACTAATCTTACTGAATATATATATATATATATATATATATATATATATATATATATTGCTTTGTTTGGATATTATTATTAAATTGTAAAGCTCTTTTTGTATTCCTTACAATCAATTTATTTTATTTTGTCTTAGTAGAAACTTTAAATTCCCATGACCTTTCTCTTTTGTTTTTATTTTAATAGAAATTACAAATAAATGAAGGCATCACAGACCAACATCAACCAGAGCCAAAGTCTACAAAGCTTAATGAACTTATAGAAATGGCCTTTGAAATGAAAGCTGTGAGCAAATAACCCTGCCTAGACATTTATTCAGCTTGGTAAGATTAATTCTCATGGTGTTTTCTTCAGGAAATTTACTTGTTGTCTTTTTTGTGGATGACCCAAGGATATATGTGTGATGTAGAATGAGACTGTCTTTAGAGTTTCCAAGGAGTTAGAGATTTTTTAAATCTCTCTTATACTATATTGAACTTGAGGACATTGTAGCATCCTGTTAATGAAACAATTTTTTTTTATTTCCAAACAATTGTGAATGTGTGTGTGTGTGTGTGTGTGTGTGTGTGTGTGTGTGTGTGCTTTACAAAGTTGGCATATAGAGACAAAATGTATGTACTTTTTCCAACAGATTTTCAGTTCATTGCCTTCCATAGAAATAGGAGTGATGGTGGCCAGGCCTCTTCCTACATGGTAGTCAAAGTGAATGATTTTGATTTGAGGATAAGTATTACTTCCTAATCGTGTAGTAGAAAATTATTATCTATTAAAACAGGGAGACAGTTCAAAGGCACCTTGATGGGAATTTCATCCATTTGAGAGAAAGTGAACCAGGGTAAGGGTAGAAATATTTTCCCCTTGGAATAGCTGAGTCATTGTTAAAGAAGACATTCAGTCTTCCCTACCAGTGCCTGACTTTACCATCTCATGCTCAATGATCATCTCTTAATCGGTCTTTAATGGCCCAGCCCTTTAAAAAGCAAACGGATGCTTTCCCCCTTGCATTATACAGTATTTGGTAGTGTGGCACTGGAACAATGTGGCCTCTTTCATGCAATTTCTTTGCTATGACTGTATGGAAATTATAGTCTTGCTAGCATGGCATGCAGGAAGTAGACGCAGTGACTAGCAAGCATGACAACATGTAAAAAGGGAAGAAATTAATTCAGTTTTGTAAAGTGGCTTACACAAGCAACTGATGTTACACTATCAACTTTTTATCATTAATCTCTGGCATCATGTTATATATATGAGTTCAGTTTTAAATATTCTAATAGAAATAGTATTGTGAATTACTTTCCTGTCATATTTTGATTTTAATCTCCTATATTCCTATGCAAATTTAAGCATAATTGGTATTAATAGATTGTCACTTAAGATATATATATATATATATATATATATATATATATATATATATATGATCAACTGAATGGGACAGCATTGAAAATGACATTACAATTGCAAACAGATAAAAATACGCTTGGATGCCAAAAGGTTTATTATATTTGATAACATTTAAAATATATTTCAAATACTCTAGATTTCTCCACATTACCTAGGAAATCTGGATTGCCTAAGTGTGTGTGTGTGTGTGTGTGTGTGTGTGTGTGTGTGTGTGTGTGCGTGCGTGTGTGTGTGTGATTATAGTACATGCTAATAGTTCTAGTCTTTTCTATTTCAGATGTTCTTGGAATAAGAAACCATTTAATAAGACCTATAATCTCTTTTAGGCTTACCATTGTAATATGAAGATTGATTTCCTGCCAACTCACTTAAGTCAAAGTAATAGCCACTTGTAAAACTGTTGGAATAAAAGATAAGTAGAATAAAATAAGAAGATTAGTTGAGTCTCAGAGCATTAATTTGAATCTTACTTGTTTAAAATATGTAGAGAATTTAATATGTAGAAAAATTAAGACTATGAGAGCAGAGTTTTGGGAGAATTTACTCTCCTTTATTAAAGATGCTATAACCATTGAAAATTCAGACCAGAAATATGAAGAGAATATGTTTAAAAAGTGATGCCATTTGATGTCTGTCAATAATATTTAGAGTGATGTAATTAACTCAGATACATAAGTAGAATTTCACAAGAATGAACAGAAGACTTAAGACATATAGTAAGTTTATACCCAGATAGAAGAGGTTGCTGTTAAAATAACCAAGTGGGTCAGGGAAGAACCTAAGAAAGGAACTTTAATCTGAGACTATATATATATATATATATATATATATATATATATATATATATATATGAACAATAAGGAAAAGTAGGGAAGAATGTAAGATGCAGTCTTGTTCTCTTGGAAATGTGGACTAAATAAGGTGAATTTAAAATTATTTAACCAGAAGGTTTTCCAAATAGAAGCTCACTCATTATGTTAAGTCACCAAAGCATAAGAAAATAACTTGTTTTATATATGAGCATATGGATTTTTCTCCTAATTCACTATATCTTATATTTTTAGCATAATGTGAATTCACATATGGATAGTTGAAACTTAATAATAATTATTATTGGAAAGGATACAAAGTTACATTTCTAGAAACCTCTTAACATAAGGTTCATCAGGAAAACTCAGTATGTAATGCATGAATACTTTCTAGGAACTTATCTTTCCATTTATAATTTTGATATAAGATTAAGAATAAAACTCAACCACTAGAAAAGAATATGCCAAGTAAGATATACATAAATATAGCTAATTAGATGTGGAAAATAAGATAAGAGAAACATGTTTGAAGGGTTTAGATACAGTGAGTGATTTTTAATTTTAAATACACAGCATAGTATTCTGAAGACTATGAAGACAACTAAAGTTTAGAAAATAACAATGAATTGTGTTAGGCAGCAATTTATATAACAAGTTAAAATAATTCAGATATATTTAGAATTTTAAAAAGAAAAAGACTACGTAAGCTACAAAGTTTAACAAAAAATTGCAAGGAGAGTAGTTAGAGGATTGGAAACCTCCTAGAAAGAGATGCAGAACTGGAAACAGTGCAAGGGGATTGGGATTCTGTAAAAGAGGTGAAGGCTTGCTCCAGAGGTGTGATTTTTTTTCACCTTTGCAATGCTACATTTATTTGATAGATTATTTCACTAGAACATATATACACCTTGAATAACAATGTCTTTTGAAAATTATATTCTAACTGAAGTTGATTTGGGAAAAGCCTGTAATAAAAATGTATAACAGCCTTGAATTCTACAGTACATTTTGTATAAAACTAGAGATATTTTTCATACAAGTTTCATTCCTCATCATTGATTATATGGTGTGTTCACTATGTGTCAAATACTGCACTGTTACACAGAGCTTGTATTCTAAATCGGTAAAAGAGGTAAGACAGGAAAAAGAGTCAGCAGAGGGAAATATTTATAAAAATAGTGTTGCACTGCATGTTATATGAAAATAGAAAGCAGGAAGTATTTTATGTGAGGAAGAGATAAGGTGAAGGGGAATTTCAGAGCATAAATGGTATCCTCGTTGAGTATTGGCTATGCCTCCTTAGGTACATGATGGTACATTAGAAACAAAAAAACACCGAAGTCTGACTGGTCATGCTCATACAAGCTACAAAAGGACTGTAGCTGTGTCAACTAGGATCATTGACCTTAAAGAATGGTATATTAGATCGACACTGACATGGACTTCATGGAAGAAATGTTTTCACATGACAGATAGAGGATTTTGATGTTTGTATTGAAAGTACAGAATCTAAAATAAATTTAAAATGAAGCCTGTAATGTTGAGATTGAGTTTTTAAAGTATAATGTGAGAGCTATACCTGAAAATGACTTATCCAAGGTGGAGCCTGATTGAATGGAGAGTTGACTGTAAAACAGGATTGACGTACCCATTACCAAGGCTAGGATCAAATGACATCTCAACAAAATGGATGCTATTTCAAAAGACATTAAAGAAAAGGAACCAAAGGAACCCAGTAGCTCAATATTTTTGATGTAGGCAAAACACTATGCATTATGGTTTTTACCTTAGTAACATGTTTTAGTAACTTGTTATTCACAGAATTTATAAATATAGGACCAAAAGACAGGTTTCATTGGTACTTATAAGGAAAGATGATTTGTTTGAGTTTTGAAAATTTTGTTACACAGTCAAGTTGAGATGTCCAGTGTGTCACACATTGCAAGTAGCCCACCATCAATAAAGGAGTTTGGAGAAAATACTAGTCTAGCATTGCATGGAATATGAAATTGTAGGTTTTTTTCTTACTTTTCCTATTAATCAGTGGATGTAGGCTTTTATTTTAGTATTTACTTATTTATTTGTGTGTGTTATGAATGAATAACTGTATATGCATGTGGTATTTCCACATGCTTGTGGGTACATGTATTGTGCATGCATATGCAAAGTGAGGAATGGTTTGACAGTGTAGTGCTCTGTCAGTCTCCACCTCATTCATTAGAGACATCTGGATTGTTTCATGGAATGCAGAACTCATGGTTTTGGATAGGCTTTCTGGCCAAGGTGCGGTGGTCTGCAGGTCTCTACCTACCAAGAGTAGTAGGGTTACAGAAGTACAAGCCTTCATGCTAGACAGTTTACCTGGAACGTCAGGACAAAATCTCAGTTCTCCCTCTTGTGTGCCATGGGCTTTAATTATGACATCATCTCCCTAGCCCTGTAAAACCTTTGGTTAGCTGAGTATGGCATTTCATACTCACGCTTAACTCTGAATTTGAAGTTATTCATCATGATTGCCACATATGTCATAGTGATAAACATAACTAACAGATCATATACAGCATTCACAATAATGATAGTCTGAAAAAAATTAAGATGAGTAGGGGAAGGAGATAAGGGTTTTTCAGAGGGGAAACTAGGAAAGTGGATAGTATTTGAAATGTAAATAAAGAAAATGTCAAATAAAGAATGAGAGATGAAAAGATTTCTGCTTTAGGGTGTATTGTTTAGAAAAAAACACAAGGAAGCATCCTATAGTGCTCTCATTGGGATGAGCCAGTCTCTATTCCTGAAAGTTTAAGCTTGAGTAGTCTGATGGCTCACTGCTTGATGACTCTTTCATGACTATTTAATGATTTTCCACTCATTGTTGTTCTTGAGCCAGTTGACCTGAGATACTTGATTGAACAATGTTATTAGGAGAGATGAACAAGTGTCTCCTTATAAAATCATATCTTTAAAATGTAATGGATGAGAAGATAATATAAATAATATCTTAGGACACTGTTAAATACAGAGATGAAGTTATAATCAGAATGACTTTGATAGTACTTAACTAAAGCTCATCTCTTGTTCAATTATCTGTATCCATGACAACCTAACAATTTATCTGTCAAGTTCAATTTCCCACTCTTCTTACATAAGAACTTTCTTTCACATACATTCTAAAAACTCCTGCCATTCGATAGCAAAAAATCTACATAGTCAGTCTAATTCTAAGTTTAACTAAGTCTAGTTAGGCACATAATTTAACAACAACTTAAACAGTAAGAAAGCCACATCATTCGGGAATGAAAACAGAAATGATAACATGGTGAGACACAAGGACACACACAATTGCATATAAACTGAGCTGCAGGAAGAAGCTCTTGGAATAAGGAATTGCAAGATATAAACAAGATGTAAAAATAGACAAGCTGGAAGATAGGCATAGGGTGATGGAAAATAAGATGTTCGACAGTTTGGATTTGGGGAAGCATAAACAAAAATTTTGTTCTGAAGTATGGAAACCAATTTGGGTCAGCATTTCCCAGTAGATGTCTTCATCTACTTTTTCTTCAAAGATATTTTCAAATACTTTGCTTGGAGAAAATAAAAAAGATCTATTGAAAATTAAGTTCCCACTTTGGAAACATAGCATGTTAAAACATTTTAAATAAAGTTACATCCATCCTATATTTATCTATGTATTTGTCAAACATAAGTAGGCACATTTAGCCCATTACAAAAATTTTTAGCAGAACATTAAAATAAATTATTAATATAGTAAATAATAATGAAAATAATTTTTCTAATGTTCCTCCTTGGCTCTTATTTAAAATAAAACTCAATATTGATTTACATGACATGGCAGATGCCGTATGTTCTGTCTTTTAGGGTCATTCATTTTACATAAATAAAATTTTCTCAGACCAGAACTGTTGAAAGTTGAAGTCTATTGTGTTGTCTGATATGACAAGAATCCTAACATTTGCATATGTTGAGATGACCCATTCTGACACATATGAAGATTTCTTATCGGCTGGCATTCATTGGAGCAGACACAACTAGGAAACTGCTTGGAGAAATTATGTTATTCCAAGGTGTATCAATAAATATTTGCATTCTTTACTATTCACCAACAGTGGGTTAAAATATAATACTGAGATAATTACAAATAAATTTTAATTTAAAAGGCTGCTTTAAACCTGAAAAGAGGTCAAGAAAATATCTAGAGTCGTTGCTCCCTGATTGGTAAGGATATTACATATGTGACTACTAGAAAGAATAATTGAAGGAACAGCTATTGATTTTTACTTTTCCCCATATTTATATTCTCAAGAGTATACCAAAACAAAGACAACATTTCTACAGTTGATCTCAAATTGTCATTTAATAATGAATTATTAAAATTGAAATTATTTATTAATTTATGTCAATATTTTCATATCTATTTCCCATAGGACTTAATGTGAATATAATAAATTTAAGAATGTTAATATTCAAACTATATTCACAAACTAATATTTGTTGACATTTCTGTTTTAGTACTCTTATGGGGGATAATATATCGTCTGCATGATTTTAAGACTACTACACTCTCAAATTCTAAAGTTGCTTAAATATAAATTTCCTTGGTTGCTGTCTAAATTCATAGCCAAGAAATTCAGTAAAACTCGATATAGGTAATGTTATATGAAATGGAGAAACCAACAATTATACTGTCTGTTATATTTGCAGTGATCAGTGACAATATTTAAGTGCGGTAAAACTCTGAAGATACTTGGTTCTTGGTGATGGTTTGATACCCCTGGGCAGAAGAGAATCATAAATAGAACACAATTTCCAAAACTACTAAGCCAGTGAAGACCACCTAAACACCACAGTTTGATTTACTTAAATAATTAACAAAAATTTATTGCAAGAGATATATTTCACTGAATTTACAGTTTCAAGGAACATGGTACAAAACAAATAGGGTCATCAGCTTTGTCTAAACATTAAATAGGTGCAAATACACAAAGATTAGAAAAAACAAGGAGCATACTTTACAACATAAATTACAGTACTATAAATATATTTTATGTACATTATACATACTCTTAAGATGTCATTTTAGTATACAGCATATATTGTATTGATTCTCAAACTATTCAGTGCTTTAATAATATTATATATCAGAAACTTTAATAATTTATTAGCATCATTACACTTGCAGTAAATGGTTTGAAATAAGGCCATCTTTGACCAGTTTATTTTGTCCATTAAATAGCCAATTATGCACATAGTTAAACTCATACATATGTTCTTTTTCTTTTATGGTGGTGACTAGAAGAGGGGTTGGAGGGGAATGACAGTTGGATGTGGTGAAAGCAATGAAGGAAAAAGTGCATGGGGTAAGGGAGGAAAAGCCAAGGGGCTGGGGTGAAGAACTGATGCAGGGATGATTGGCATCTGAGGAGAAGCAACCAAAGCTGGCTGACCGCCAGGACAAAGCCTAGGTCCTACAGTTCCTACGGAGATCTGAGGTATAGATGTTCTGGCAAGTGCAGGGACTTGGGGAAGGAACTGTTGGTGTGGCTGAAGCACTTTGAAGGTTCCTGCAGCTGCAGCTGCAGCTGCTGCTGCCGCAGCTGCAGCATGGTGCTGTAAAACAGTGTGATGGATAGTGGTTACAGAGGTAGAACAAAAGGGCCGCTGCAAAGGCAAAGGCTGCACAGGAGTGCTGGGAGGAGGCAGGGGAGCCGGAGGAAAGGTAAATTTGACCTTGTTGGTTAGCATGTTTGGCTGAATGATGTGCTGGTAGACCTCACATGGTAGATGTTTTATCTTGTCGTGGTTTTCTAGTGGAATCAATAAAGCTTGCTCTGGTAAAGCCAATGGAGCCAGGATTTGCTCTGTTGTTACAAAAGCATGGCCGCTGACGTGTGCTTCCTTGAACTGCAATGGTGGTTGTGTGTTAAGGATTCCTGAATTGTAGCATAGCCACTCTGATGATGCCTCATTCGTCTTTCCCTGTGGAATGGTCTCGGCCAGTTCATATCGGCAAATGTACGACTTAGCCTGTGAGTGTCTAAAGTTCCTTTCAGTATTAGTCACCTTGAAAGTAGTTTGCTTTTCGTTACTGTTTGTAGTCTGACTTCTTTGATCGTGTTCAAGCAAGGTATTCTCAGTCGTGCTATTTGATGGGTTCCTTGTGACATTCACAGGTGAAGCCTGTGATGAGTCACATGGAGTAGTCTCTGTTTCTGAATGCTCGCCTTCGCCACTGGCTTCAGAAGGAAGTGGGTTACAAGGATGGAGCATCTCTTTGATTTCTGTTTGCTCAATTTGTTCTGAGATTTTCTCGATACTTATATTTTCTTGTGGATTTATGTCCTCTTTTATGCCGTCCTTTGCTAACTCATCTGGTTGACTCAAAGAAGAACTACACTTCATGGGATAATTTGAATTGTCTTTTATTTTCTTAGTTCCATCTCCAATGTGGAGCCGGCTTCTTTTTCTCCTTCGTTTCTTCTTAGGCTGACAGGAAATGAGTGAAGTGCTTGGTGGCCTCAAATATTCTCCTAAATGATGTTGTTGATGTAAACTTTCATCTGACGAGTAAGAACATGAATGCTGTCTGCGTTTCCGATGAACTCTTTCTGCGTCATTTGTGAGAGAACTGTAACCTCTTTTAACAGGCTGATTCTGAGTCGGGCCTTTCGCATTACTTTGAGAAGCTAAGCACCCATTATCCTCTTGATGTCTGGATGTTCTGGCTTTCCAACAACAGTAAGTTCTGACATATGTTAAATTTTGTTTCACAGAATGTATCGCTAGTGGATTTGCTGGTTCATTTACAACTGTTGCATTTTTTCCTCCACAGTTTTGAGAACCAGGAGCATCATCATTGGATTCAGTGTTCAGTGTTGTGTTCATTGTTTCTTTTTCTCCTAAATGTGTAGAGGCTGCCTTGGGTCTTTCATCTGGCAGCTGATGTAAGTCTGACAATCTCTCTGGACTCCTTGTATGTTTTTCCAGAACTGGCTCCAGTGGATTCTTCCTGGCCTTATCAGTGCGTTTTCTGTCCCTTTCTGTTTGGCCAGACCCTTCAGGTTCTTTGGTTGACTTCCCATGATGATACCGACATAACTTTCTTCTCTTTTTCTTTCTTCTACTTTTATGGAACCAGTGCTCACGGGTTTCCTTCAACCTCATTTTGTTGTATTTCTCATTTAGCATGTCTCGTTTAATTTGACATCTAGTAAAATTGTATTTGTTTGTTTGTCTGTTTGTACAGGAAATATGTTTATACCTCTGACCCACATTCTCATTTTGTCCTAAATCACAACCATTCGACAAAACATGGACAGGAGAAAGTATAGTAACTTGAGGGTAATCATTTTTACTACTGCCAGTTTCGTCATTTGTTACTCTTGCAATCGGTACATCTTTGCAGTCAGCATCTGCTCCCTTACAACAGTCCTCCTTCTGTTCAGAGAAAAGGTCATTTAAAGTTAGCTTATTTTTATCTTGATTGTTGTTTAATTTAGTGGACTTGAAGTCAAAACAGAGTGGATTACAGCTATAAGATATTGATGGCTCTGTAGTTGTATAAGCAAGCATTTCGGATGGCCACTGAAGCACTGTGGATCCAAGTTTGTTAAGCACAGGTACAAATGGATCACAAGGTCTCTTACATACATCTGGCCTTTTTTGCAACCTTATGCTTTCTTCTATAGTACTTGAAGGTGTCAGTGGCTCATGACCAATTTTATTTCTAGTTTCCATCTTGGTCACATCATTAATCATGATGTTTTCCTCTGTGGTCATCTGTGCTGATGTGTGGTCATTAGGCACAGTGGGATTCTTTTCTATGATGTCTGGGTTGCTTTTACTCACAGGTCCACCTTCATTCACAATAACTGCTTCCACTGGTAATTGGTCTTCAAATGGTGCCGAATTTTGGCAAGTATCTGCATCAGAACATGCAGGGATGTAATGTTGAAGCTGGCAAAATGAAGAAGTTAGCAGTGTGTTGTTTTCATTAGAGGTGATTTTCATCTCTTCAGTTTGAGCAGTTGCTTTGTCAGTACACATGGCCTCTGGTGGAGAAGAGTTAGCTTTCTCCTCAGAACTCAGAAGCTCACATGTTGGTGGCGGTAGTTGAAGATGACAAGTGCTGGGGACAAATCTAGTTTTCCTGCTGAATTCTTTCTCCACAGAAGATTCATCGCTGTATTCTGAGAAGGCTGCAGCAGAGCAGGATTCTAGCTTCACTGTGGCTTTCTTTGGAAATGCAAAGGAGAAGCCAATTCTGTGTCTGTGGACAGCCTGGCTTTGATCTCCAATCTGGCAATTATTTGCTGTGCAGTTACTGGCAGTTTCTGTTTCTACCAGAGCTGTAGTACCATCTCTTCCTTTCTCTTCACTAGGAATCAAATCTTGCTGGTTGTTAATCGGATCTACACTCTCCCTTTGGGAAACTTCATTGAGATTTTCTCTCACAGTAACAGTCGTTGACTTAAACATGGGGCCACTTCCAGGAGCACTACAAAGGGTGGAAAAATATAAGTTAGAAGGCAAACTGAATAAAAAAAATATTCAATGACTTATTTCATAGATATATAGTTAAATGGTTTTTTGGGGAAAGTTTTCAAATTTATATTAAGTTTGTTGATTGATACTTTTATACATATGTATTCTGATCACTTTATTTACCACTCCTTTTAAAACATCCTTCCAGTGCACATCAAACTCCTGCACCTCACAGTCTCTAAAAATCCCTTTCCTGGGTCCCTGGCTTTATGGTTTCTTTTTGTGCCCTGTTTAGTTTAACCAGGATCATTTGTACACTCTTTGGATTGGAAGTATTCATTGCCTCCTGCTGGTGACAGTAGTTGGCACACAGCAGAAGGCAATGATTATCCTGGTTCCCGAGTCTGTCAGTACCAGCCAATTCCGCACGAAAAATGAGAGTCCTCGGGATTTCTTCTTCATTTGTACCTGACTATGAATGGAACCTGTGTTTCTAAATTCAACATCTGTCATGAATCTATGATTGAAATTTTAATGTGTGTTATTAAGTTATTTCATAGGGTGAATTCCCAGTATCTCAGCAATTGTTGGGGTAACCTAGACTTAGTGTCAAGGAATGCTGTCTAGAGCTGTAAATAACATACAGGATCTTCATATGCTTTCAGTCATTGCTTCCCAGCCAACATTTTGTACCCAATGGCCTCTTCATAGAGAATTATATAAAACATTCTACAGAAAAACTATTTTTGATTTGCAGTAATCTTTACAATTGATATCATAAAACAGATACCAAAGGACAAACTAAGAAATGAAAACATCACCCTAATCAAGATTATGCCGACAGTAGGGAGAGGGAACTTATAGAGCCCACTGCCAGCAGGAAGACAGGGCATCAAGTGAGGGATGGGGTTGCCATTCCATAGTCACATCTCTGACCCATAATTGTTCCTGTCTGAAAGAATTACAGGAATTGAAATGGAGAGAAGCCTGGGGAAAAGAAGGTCCAATGACAGGCCCAAAGTGGGATCCAGCTCAAGGGGAGGTCCCAAGGCCTGACACTATTACTTAGGCTATGGAGTACTCATAAAAAAGGACCTATCTATCATGACTGAACTCTGAAAGACCCAACAAACTGCTGAAAGAATCAGATGCAGATATTTGCACCCAACCAATGGGCAGAAGCAGCTGACCCCAGTTGTTGAATTAGAAAAGGCAAAAAGAAGCTGAGGAAAAGGGGGATCCTGTAGGAGGACCAGCTGTCTTGGTTAATCTGGACCCCTGAGATCTTTCAAATACTGGGCCACCAAACAGACAACATACACCAGCTGATAAGAGGCCCCCAACACACATACAGTAGAGCACTTCCGGGTCTGTGTTCATTCAGAGATGATGCACCTAACCCTCAAGAGACTGGAGGCCCCAGGGAGTTTAGAGGTCAGGTGGGTTGGGAGATGGGGGCATCCACTTGGAGACAGGGGGATGAGGAGGAGGTATGGGATGTGGGTCAGCTGGATGGTGAATGGGGGGCTGTGGCAGGGAATGTAATATGGAATGTAAAAAATAAATTAATTTAAAAACAATAGAAAGGCTCAAAATAATTTCAATGATTCACCTCAGCGAAATTTTATCAGATCTGCTTTTTTCCCCCAAGAGTTATCTGTCACCTGTTACTAGAGAATAGATGATAGTGTTTGAGAATTACTCTTAAGTTGTAAGTTATGCTATAAAATGTAGTCCTTTATAATAGAGTACTATTTACCTAAAATGTGAATTATATTCTAATTGTATTTGGCAATATATCATACATGCTGAGTTTTTTTTTTAAAAAAGAATTTGACCTATGTATATTATGAGAAATCTTTAAACTTTACCTTTATGCTAAAGATTATCTTAAGAGAAATTTCATTCCATTGTGAGGGTTTGTTTTTAAGAAATTTCAAATGGCCATATATTATAGCTTATTTTAAAAAATCACTAAAACAATGTACATTTGTCTTGCCTGTCTTGCTTCTAAGTAACATTACCTTTTTTTATGTACAAAATTAATGGGGAGTTGTATCCAGGTTTGTGTTTTGTGTGTGTGTGTGTGTGTGTGTGTGTATAAAATGAGAAATATTGTCTACTAAAAGTTTTAATGAAGTATTAGAGATTGTTTATATATTATAAATACATCTTTCTTAATATATCATAAGATACATGGCAATTACACTTCTAGAACATTTTATTGTGTAGTAATTAGTTCCCAAGATTCTATATAACCTTGATTTACATCAGCTTTGCATCAGACTCCACAACAGTAAACAGATCTCATAGCTATAGATGAGCAACAGTTTCTTTAAACTATATCACATGGGATTAAAAAAAATCCTTCATATTGTTTTAAAAGTCAAAATACTCCATGACAATATTGAATATGGAATTAATTTAGCACAAAATCTTTGTTCTAGACAATAACAAGGAAGGCTTCATTTGTTGAGAGAAATAAGGGCACCTTACACAGAGATTTTCTTTTAATAGCTTTGCCCTGGCTGGGCTTGTGAGGTCGGAATTATAACTCTGTTCACATCTAACAGCTGCTCACTGTGAGAAACGGGTCAAAGTTTAAGAGCTGTGAACTTCTAACAGTCCAGCTATAGTTTATTCACAGAGAAAATAATTTTGAACTGCTTCAGAAGTGGCAGTATCTTCCTGACCTCATTTTTCAAATTTAAAAGTAATTTCAAAGAAATGTTCTCCAAATTATCATTAAAAAAAATAAGATTTTCTTAAAAACACTTTTTGCCAAGAGTCAGTAGATAGAGCTTTGCTTGCATCTTCAGTAAAATGGCTTGAATTTAGTGAAGAAATGGGACAGTTTTCAATTAAGATGGCTTAGATACAGGCTTGACTGATGCAAAATATATTTTATAAGCTGAGATTACATGGTAATTTTGGAGTTTTAGTGAAATGTGCATTAAACAGGTATTTGCATTAAATTCAAATTACTCTTTACTTCTACAAAAGGCCATGAAAACATATATGCCTCTTTCTCTGCAATGACATAAATAGGTTTGTGCCCTTTATTTCTAACTCCCACCGCTATTTTCTGAGTGTATTTTAAGAAAAGTTAGCATTTCATTATACACTCACCACACAGTTTCCTTTCTTAGCTCGGCCAGCTTGTGAAGACGTTGGAGTGCCTTTTCCTGTTTTCTTTCATCCTTCCTGGATTTAGATGCTACATTTCGAGCAAATTCTCTCTGTTTCAATTCTTTGAGCCTCTATTAAAAAATATGGAAATAATTAATAGTGTCTTCGTTGAGAACAACTTTAAAGTTTTATTGTTGCAGGGGCTTTTCAATACATTGACTTCATCAAAGGAAAACAGCATCAATCAAAACCTGTTTCCAACTCAAATATATTCTTCCACTTTACTTTTTAAAAAAATGCCCAACCATGAAATTATATTACTGCCAAAATTGCATCTGTGCCTTAGGTATATTGAAATTACAATCTTCCTTTTCTTCTTATTGATTATTGTCTTCTAAGTATCTTTCCTTAATTTAGAATATGCATTACAGACTTTGTTAAGCCCTCAAGCTTCAAACAAATTCAATACATTTATGGATTTTGGTTATAAAGTTAAAACTTTTTTATTTGAGTGTGCTTTATACTAGAATGTGATACCATAGAACTTAAGGCAAATGATTACCACTGAAATGATTTTAAAAAAATCTTTATGTCAAAGGTCAAATCATGGTCTTTAGATGAAGCATTAATTTTGCTTGGGAAATTATTATGTTGAACATTCTTATTTTAATCTGTAGTGAAGATTATTTTCAAGAGTGAAGGCCAGAAAAAAATGCTAACACACTTGAAAAAAAACAACAAATAGTTAGAACTATGATGTGACTGAACGACTATCAAAGGGGTCCATCTTCAGTTGTTTTAACTGTGGTTTCTTATGGAGATGATGCATAATTTAAAAAATGATTGAAATATTATTTTGTTAGTAGTTTATGATCTGCCAGAATTTTGATGAATTGTATTTTGAGAGTAGAATTCTAGAATAAAGCTTGAAATCGATATATTTTATAATGGTATTGAATAAAATTTCAATATATGCTGTGTGTATGTTTACTGCCCTATACTATAAACTTAGAATAATGCCTTGGATACAAAAGACCTACTCAATAAATATTTATTAAATTTGTAGACAAATTGCTAATATTATTCAAATCAGTAATTTTCTATACATATCTCATACAGGTATTGGTTTTGCTGAACTAATGTTAAACTCTTACTGATCACAGACTTAACCAGTAATTTAATTGGTACAGCATCATGTAACTTCACCAACTTTGAGGACACGTAGAATCAGGTTCAAATGGCTTCTTATATTTATGTTAATGCATATTGTAGATAGATGTACACATGTAACCCATCTCGCTCTTGATTTGGGGGTTATATTCTTTAGTATTATTTAAATATCACAAGCATTTTGAGTTTTCTAATTAGCAGTAAGCTATAAGAAGTTCTTGAAGTATCATATTTAGACTTCTGTTGAGTCATGTCACTAGTCTTGAACTGTACAACTTTGTGACAGAAGATTTGACAAACTCATGTCCGTATGACTGGTAAAGGTAACTCTAACTTACAAGATTCATTGGCTTGTTTTGGATATAAAATCAGAATATAATAATCAATGACAGTGTTTTCCTCAATATTAGAAATCAGTAGTCTTGGTCATTACAAGTTCTCTGAAGTGAAATATAAGGTTCTAAAAGTCAAGGAAGGAATACAGAGATTTTTAGTTCCTTAAATAAAATCTTTCCTAAATAGTTAATTTTATATACATAATAAACAATTTTAATAAATATATGTAAACATGTATGCATTTATAATTAATAAAATACATGTCATGAAAAGGGTTTGAACTAGTAAGTTCAAATTCCATTAAAAAGAAGAAAAATGATCCTCCCAGTGACACAGGGCCTGAGTTACTACCAAGAAGAGAAAAATTTAAATTATGTTAAGATTGAAAGTTTTCTCATACTATTTTACTAATGACTTTTTTTTTCCAAAATTGCAAGCAAAACTTTAGTAAACATTTTATGCAAACTTTATACTCACGGCCATCATCAGATAATTTCCTGAAAGCAAAAATGTAATCAAATGGATCAAGAACTCCTTTTTTAAAGGCTTTAAGTGTACAAACAGCTACAAAGAACTTTATATTATTTTCTGCACACTTTCAATCGAACATGCAAGTTTGTACTTTATCCATTGTTGAGTAATATTTCTCCAAGTTTTTAATTTGATAGTCAATAATGCAATATTGTGATACTTAATGGGAAGGTTGAATCATTTTCCCAAACATATGGATCTTTGGTATTTCTCCATTTACCTCTGCTATTTCTTCTTATAATTCATTAAGGAAACATTATCTTGATGATTCTTACAATATATGCCTATGTTTACAAAGCTTTCTTCTTATGTCTGGAATTGAAGGAACTGAAGCTAAGCAAATTAGATGGATTGTCCATCTAATCTACATACTCAATGATATATCTCTCAAATTTACAGGTATTGCTGTTCAAGCTGCTCACAGTTCATGTCAACCTGAGGTAGCTATTGTGTATATATTCATTTACATTTATCTAAATATTTACAATTTCTCAAGGGTTATTCTAAGCACAATTTAAATATCTATGACAATGAAAATTTATCTTTTCTTTGCATATTTTTATTGTGATCAAGGACAGATGTTGAAACATATGAAAATATTACTTATATTGTATAATAGATCTTGAAATGTTACTTGATGTGGGTGAAAGAAAGGTTTGTAAGGATATGGATAGAAAGGGAACTATTTCAAATACAGTGATTAGGAAAGGCAGTTTTATATTAAAACTTTGATTTCAAGACGAATTCAACACCTTAAAATAGCTGACACTTATTTGTTGTTAGTAGGCCTGCCATTTCTGTAATCAAATTGTTTTCATCTGGAAATATGGCTGGGAAAATGTCTTTTAGTGTTCTACAAATTAATTGATATAATTCATGTCCATCCAAATTCTGTAGGACTAGAAAAAATAGCTTAGATTTCTTTCTGGTAAAAAAAAAAAAAAAAAAAAAAAAAAAAAAAAAAAAAAAGGAAAGAAAAAAAGAAAAAAAGTCATTTTAAGCAACTAGAGGCTTCTAGAACCCTTTTACAAATTGCCTTTTGCCAACATCTTCAGTGTCAACAGAGATGACTCTTCATTTAATTAAATCTCATGTATGATAACATCTATGAATCTGCTTCTTGACTTTGATCAGTGAGAAGTAATTCAAAGATTACATTGTCAATCAAGATTTTTGTATCATGTATGCTAATTAAGAAACAACCTATGATATTTTCACCATGAAAGTGTTTATTAATGTGAAATCTTTACAGCAGAGATGGTCAGGAGGTGAGAAATAAACTATAGAGACATTTCAAAAACAGAGAAGAAACAACTTGAAGCAAACAGAACAGCCAGAATACAGTCATCTACAGACCGTGTTCATTTGAGCACAAGTTTGGTTTGTCCAAAGTCTTTTGGTAGCGCTGATGCTCCAGGGCTGTTTGTTCATGGGGACAACAAAAGAAGAGGGCCAATTTCCAGAAATAAAATGTGAACATAGTGCATGGGATGCAACTAGCATATCTAAGCAGATCATTGTTACACTTGAGACATTCTAGAAGGACATTGATGGCTGTGAATCTTCCCAGTGGATCCAATGTCAAACAATGTGTGGGAGGAGAGGAGGATCCAAGTATAAGAAGTCCCGAGTGAACGTGTATTGTTTGACATGTCGTGATTATCTTAAGCTCAAACTCATAAAGAAATTGCAAGGTCTTCTGTCCTTCATCCTACATGAGTAAAGTCTATGTTCAGATAAGAAATGGCGAA
This sequence comes from Mus pahari, assembly GCF_900095145.1. Taxonomy (NCBI): domain Eukaryota; kingdom Metazoa; phylum Chordata; class Mammalia; order Rodentia; family Muridae; genus Mus; species Mus pahari. The sequence continues at coordinate 67,888,291 of NC_034592.1, read as the reverse complement.
ACCTTCCCTTCTGGTCCAAGTTTGGTGTTGATAGTATTGTTTTTAAAAGGTTCTATGCCCCAGTATAGGGGAATGTCAGGGCCAGGAAGAGGGAGTGGGTGGGTTGGTGAGCACGGGGAAGGGGGAGGGGATAGGGGGTTTTAGGAGGGGAAACCAGGAAAGGGGATAACATTTGAGATGTAAATATAGAAAATATCTAAGAAAAGAATTTAAAAAATAATTTTAAAAATGTCCATTGTTGGAACATAGTCAAAAGAATGACCCACTGTGAACAATGACTTGAGAAACTTAGAAAATTTCCAGAAAAAAAAAAAGGCACAGGGCCTTTTATCTCAGGTGCAGTTTGTTCCCTGGATTGCTCTTGGATGTGATTTCATGCCTCCTGTGACAAACATTTATAAGACATGTTTGTTCTTGCTGGATGTCTGAATACTGCCACAGAACCCAATAGGGTCAGAGTACCTTGAATCTGAGTATATCCTTCTGCCTTGCTTTTGTGCTGTCCCAGATATAATGTGTAGTATGTGCCAGACTATTCTGTTTAAATTAATCTATTATGAGAAAGTTTGGGAAACAGCTGCTCTATTAATATTTAGCATGTGTTTAATGACCTTTATTTGCATGTTTTTTTCTGATCTCAAACAATCTTCTTTGGATCATTGCTTTTTGTTATTTTCATATATAAATGTACACTGAAACTGAATTTAACAGAATTAAACTATACATTCATTTAGGTCCTCATTTCTTAGGTCCAACAGACAAGGTCTGCACAGGTTGGGTGAAAAGTCAACTGTCTGTCACCTCTCTTACCCTGGATGTTGACAGCCTGAAGATTGCTTTCATACACAGATTGATCTTACCAAGATTGATTCAGCTCTACACCATATATCATGAGTTCTTGTTTATCCATATATAATGAACTCATTCTTATTCAGTTGTATAAAATAACCCTGCCTCTCTGTTCAAATACATATAATAAATACTCTGAGTTTATGAGGTACTGTGGTTTCTCCATCAGAGAGTTAAAGCTAGACCATCCCCAGATTTTCTTTTCTGTGTCTTTTTATTTGTGCTTAAAAATTGGCATTCAGGTGCAAGCCCCTGGAGCCCTGTAAAGGATATAGCAATACTAGAAACAATATACCCCATGGTTTATTTTACTTGAGTAAAGAAAATAAGCTCTAAAGTGATATACTAATATATGTGTTAAGACCAAAAGATCTTTCTCATTATCTGTCTGTCTGTCTTTGTGTCTTTCTATTATCCATCTATCATCTATCACCTCTCCCTTCTGCTTACACACACACACACACACACACACACACACACACACACACACACA
>NC_034592.1:67873230-67886909 GCF_900095145.1 Mus pahari | reverse complement strand
AGAGAGAGAGAGAGAGAGAGAGAGAGAGAGAGAGAGAGAGAGAGAGAGAGAAACATGTATTATGTAGGTTTTGTTTCTATAGAGAATCCAAAGGAATATAAATTCTCACATGAAATGATCATCCTATGTTGATTTTCTTGGGTCAATATAAAAATTTCTATACACTCTTCTGTTTCTTTAATAGAATTACATTTAATCCCTATTAACTGAACTGACAGCAAAATTCTATGAATTACATGACTCTGTTCCTTTCTTTCTTTCTTTCTTTCTTTCTTTCTTTCTTTCTTTCTTTCTTTCTTTCTTTCTTTCTTTCTTCTTTCCTTCCTTCCTTCATTTCCTTCTCTCTTTCTTCCTTCATTCCTTTTATACTTTCTTGCTTCATTTCTTTCTTTTCTACCTTCCTTCCTTCATTTTTTAGTATTTAAAGAGAAAGTTTTCATTACCTGTTCTTTAACCTTGATGCTCTGTCACTACCAGTGTTTGACTGTGATTCTAAGAGGGGAGCTACCCACATTCTCAGTTGTTAGGTTATTCTTTTGGCAAAGACATAGCTTCTAAACTAAGAACATAAGGAATTGAAATTTTTCAACCCCTCATGTCATAATTTAAATGTAGACAATGAAATTAATTATTTAATTTGAAAATAAAAAGCCAGAATTGAGAGTTTTTTTTATATGTAGTTGATTAACATATTTCTAGTTTCTAGTTGTATACCTCTACAGTTCTTTTCAGCTCTATTTCTCCTCAAATAATATTTAAGGTTTTCTTTAAAAGACTTATATTTCACTATTATTGTATTATTAACAGTTAAGTTTTCTAAATGTTAGGACCTTGATTTGAATTTAGGAGAGCTGTTTTTATCAAAAACTGTTTCAGTGGCTTTTTAAAATCTAAGTATGCTTTTGTACCTTTTAAAGAAGTAACAGCCTCAAAGAATCAGCATCTCCATTTCCTAAATCAATTTAGCATTCTTGAAATGCCCTGTACAGCACGATCTATTAGAATGTTAGCAAATACATTTTATTTCCGAGGTGGTAGTCTAGTGGGTGTTATCAGACTTCAAGGTGTAATTTCCTTCTAGTCATTATTTAATCAATGGCATTATGCTGAGTGATCCTGTAGAAGTCTTTTTTATTTTTTTTTTTTTATTTTTCACATTTCGCTTCTCATTACTATCATGAGTGTGTATCACTTGGACTTTTCTCCTGGCAGCTTTAAAAGCATCTAATCTCTTAATGGCATATCAGATCTGAACAATATCTTTCCCCAAGGCCTCTCATTCTTTAGATTCCATTAACTCAAGGTTCTCTTTGTGGATAAAAACCTCATTCTAATTCTAATATAAAAGTCTTGGCAATCAGTGTGTGTTCTGTCTAAAACTGATTTTCCAACTATTGAGTTCATTTTCTTAAGTGCTGGATCAGAAGTGTCTACTGCATTGTAAGTGCTTATGAATGCTTATCAAATTGAATTGGCACAGGATGGCTGTGATTAACTTACTCTTACAATAGGAGGCTTTGAAAATTTGCTAACAAAAATCTGGATAAGATCTTTAGTAGCAGAGTGAGAGCAATAGAAACTTGATTGTAAGAGACATGGACATGATTATTTTCAAAAGACATGTGCCACTTGAATGAGCAGAAAATGAAGGATGATTGATTTATGGCTCAACTTTATAAATATATATTATGCATCTATTAACAAAAATGTTAAAAAATAAAATAAAATTTCATATTCTTGGACTGTAGTGTCACTTTAAATAAAAGAACATATTAATATTGCACAACATAATAACATAGCTATATATATTGAAGTATATAAAATTATAAACAATGTCTTTTACTTCATATGCCAAACAATATTTCATTTTAATTTTCAATTAAAAAATATTTGATTATTTATTTGTGTGCTATAATTTTTAGTCATTATGAAGAGTACTTGAAAGTCAAGCTTAAAGACTGAGATGTATTTTACAACAGAAACAAAAGTTATCTTCTATTTTATATTAATTCCACATAATCATAGTAAGTACTTTATCTCAGATGTTTACAATAACTTTGAACATTCAGCGGAAATCAATATATCAGATAACACTGATGAAATCAACCTGAAAATCTTATAGATATTATTTTTAAAATTTAGTTACACAATACCAGGTGGTCTGCTCTGAATCCAATTATACAGAAGCAACACTAAACAAACACAGCAGGATTTTCCCTCGGAGACCTAACATTCCATTTGGCTGGCCAGCCACAGGGCAAGAAAACTGTTCTCAGGAAGGTCCATTCAGCATATGAGATACTGAGGAGATGGGAGGAATAGTAATCACCATCGGATGAAACAATGCTTCCCCTCCCAGAAGCCTCACTGTCGGCACAGCCACTCATGTAGCTGGAACCGTGAAGCTGTAACAAACTCACCTGCTTTTCTGAGTTACTCAGAAAAACATCCTTTATACTTTTCTATGTTTTACCAATTGTCCTTTTTCCTCCTTTCAGATACCTGCCCAAAGCATGGTCATGCTTTCTTGCACACTCTGGGCTTCCACATTATTCCTCTATGAAGTTAATCCATATTCTTTCTACCATATGACCACTTAAAAAACACATTCTTTTTTTTTCATACTCTCCTCTGTCTTCCTCTTCCACGAAGCCGCCTAGATTTATAGCTTGGCTGGCCAGAGTTAATTGTTATCGTGTTTTCTTCACAGTCCACTCTTAAATTCTTTCATTACAAAACAAGAACAAACAATAAAAACAAAAAAGTAAACTCCCAAAAGAAGACCCCAGATTCACTGATAAAATGTAGTACTCCAACTTAGGGCTCCTCAAAATTTTTGTTAAGAGTCTATATCAAATTTTATAATATTTATACTTCTAAACCTTCTATACTTCTTAAAATATTACCAAAAGTTTATCAAACTGGCTAATGATAATAAATAACTTTTCTTCTCTAGAGTAACAAAATTGATGTAAGCTTAGAGATTTTTGTCTAAAAGCTATTTAGTAATGGTGAATGCCTTTACCCACAGAAAGATCTTACGAGCCAAAGAGAAATCTACAACTGAAATAATCTTCAAGCCCATATTATTTTTTTTAATTTTTTTATTATTATTTTCTTTATTTACATTTCAAATGCTATCCCGAAAGTTCCCTATACCCCCTCCCGCCCCCGTTTCCCTACCCACCCACTCCCACTACTTGGCCCAGGTGTTCTCTTGTGCTGGGTCATATAAAGTTTGCAAGACCAAGGGTCCTCTCTTCCCAGTGATGGCCGATTAGGCCATCTTCTGCTACATATGCAGCTAGAGACACAAGTTCGGGGGTACTGGTTAGTTCATATTGTTGTTCCACCTACAGGGTTGCAGCCCCCTTCAGCTCCTTGGGTACTTTCTCTAGCTCCTCCATTGGGGTCAAGCCCATATTATAAAAATGATATTTATTTGTATTACAACATAAATGAATTCCAAATACAAAAAAATAATTTTACATGTATATATCCATGTAATATATGTAATATTTATATATATTTACAAAATCATCTAGTCTGTGGCATTAGTATTTCATGTAGCATTATTGGTTTTCTATTTGTAAATATATATAATTAGTTGAGCTATGTTTAGGGGATTGTCTGGTGTTACTAAGTGATATTGTTCATCTAAGTGATACACATATGTACAGTTAAAAATAAGTACGCATAGCATAACATATTACTAACTAAGCTTGAGTAAACGTTATATAGACTCTTATTGTACTCATTAAAAACTGATGCAATTTAGAAACTTTTAAAGATCTAGTTACTGTCACAGTGTGAACTTTAAAACAAAAAAATAATAATAATTAATTAGCAGCAAAACACTCATGAATAAAATATGTGAAGTGTGAATAAATACTATTTGTTAAGTTATAGATATGAAAATACACTTCATTTTCTTACTTTCTACAAAATTGGTCACCTTGCTGACCTGAATTAGCCTCACCAGAGAAAAGATAGATACTAGTCAGGATAAATAGTATTCAATCTCATGTGTGGATACAACTTTTTAAATAAATGATAAGTGTTTTAAAATTTCCTACTTAGTCTCTTACTCCAGTCTATAACATTCTTAGTTGCTGGTAAAGACACTTAAAATCCTTTGCATGCTAAGATCATCCACTGCCCCCACTATCCTTGAAAAATACCAAGTTTTCTAATAACCCATACAGTTGAGTTTTGAAGCCTAAACTTAACATGTCTTAAGACACATTTTCCATTGTTTAGGATTCATTAGCCCACTTCAGGTGGCCCAAATTTTGTTTCATACCAGTTATCAACAGTTTAATTGACACCTGAGTCAACTCTTGCCCTCCTCCATGATCATTGATCCTGGGAATCTCTCTTTATCAATTTTTAACTCCTATTGATTTCAAATTTTCAAATTTTCTTTCTGCTGAATCACACTGGAGGGTAAAGAGAATGCTTCAGGTGAATGGATGGAATATTTAAGTAGAATATTTAAATATTTTTAATATGGAAGTTTTAAATAGTAGGTTAGTGTACTAACAAATCTTATTCCTTCAATATACTCTTGTATGAAACCAATTTGGCCTCGAGTGAGTTTCAAATCTGCAGAGAGTAAAGTAGACCCAGAGAATTCTTTTTCAGGATTCCACATTTCTCCATGGTCTCCCAATACCTCTCTTCTACTTAGCCTTTTTCCTGCAGAAGAAATATCATACATGGTAATCATTCCATTTTCTATGCTTTGCTTTTCATTCCCTTTGGATGGCTTTTTAAAACTTGTCTTAGATCTATAAGAATGTTTTTTTTTTTGTTTCCCTATATCTTCTTGATCACTGAAGAACATAGGTATCGTTAGAAGTAATGAAAGCAGTAACCTTTCTTTTAACCTCCACATTCTTTATAATCCTGGCCTTACACTGCAATCATCTGGGCAGCTTCAAAATAGAGAACCTGGAAAATATGGTGTGTGTGTGTGTGTGTGTGTGTGTGTGTGTGTGTGTGTGCATTTGTGTGTGTGTGTGTGTGTGCATTTTTTTTGTGTGTGTGCGTGTGTGTGTGTGTGTGTGTGTGTGTGTGTGTAATTTCTCATATGATTTTGTTTTTTTTTGTTTCTCCTTTGGCTTTTCAAGACTGGCTTTCTCAGCGAAGCCCCAGCTGAGCTGGAATTTGCTTTCCACACTAGGATAAAAGGAGTGTGCCAGGACCAGTCAGCTCTTTCTGATGTTTCTAAAGATTCTAAACTTAAATGACAATTCATTTTCTTTGTTCTAAGTCATGTTTACAACTTATAGAGAATATAAATACAGACATATTCATTTCTATAAATGTCAGGAGCATCATAATATATTCTGAGATGAACCTTATTTAAATAATGGAACAATTCCATTTGGAAGGAATTAACGGCAGTTAAAATTCTGATATCCAAGAATTTACTGGTACCAAAGCCACACATAATGAGAATGTTAGACTTACACAATTATATTATTCAGAATCAATTTTCTTCTGAGTAAGTTGGATTTTATTAATGATAGTTCCCAGAAAGTTTCTCAATTTCTTCAAAACAAAACTATAAGTAACTCTACACAGGAAAGGCAAAAAGCAGGTGCATAAATTACTTTTCAAAGTAGATAAATATATTTGCTAACTTATGAATATTAGCAAAGTATAACAAAATATGCAATTTCAAAGGTAATGCCAACAAAACTAGTAAAGTAATATGAAAAAGCATCATTTAGATGGCCAAGAGAGTATAAATTATTTGTAGTATAAGCCTAATAACTGAGTTTTATTTGAGGTCTGAACTACTGGATCTGGGCCTATCCCTAAACCTGTACATGGGATATGTTTTTCTAGCTGAGCTGCCTGGACAGAACTCAGTGGGAGAGGTAGCACCTAGCCTTACAGAGACATGAAGCACCAGGGTTGGAGATACCCTGCTCAGAGGAGAAGGGGCTGGGGGATTGTGGGGGGGGTGACCATGAGTGGGCAGTGAGCAGCATGTAAAGTGAATAAATTTTTTAAAAGCATCCAAATGCTGCACTATACATGTGTAATCCCAGCATCCCAGTGCTATAAGAGGCAGAGAGAAGAATCATCTGCAGGTTTTCCCTAGGAAGAGCACACAATTGGTTGTCCAGTGCAACGTTGTTCCTGAAAACATACATAAAAGTGGCATTATGTGAATTGAAAAGACTTTATTAGGAATATATATGTATATAGATGGAGATATACTTGAGAGGCTTTGGAGCAAAGAAGAGAGAGAAACTTTGTATTTAGTTATAACATCAAAAGTGAAATGAAATGAATATAGTAATATAATATTTAAACAAAAGAGTAATATTACATTGATTCACATCATACACACATGGAAAATATTGGAAATAATTTTACCATATATCTACATGCTATTTTTCAATTCACCATGAATTTTATATGCTGGCACACAGATATTAAGAAATAATTTCTTTCTCAAGTGTCACTGAAGAGCAGTTTAAATCATTTAGAAATACTAAAACTTGTAAATAAAGCTCTTCTCTCTTCAGAGCCTTAGAATTCTCTGCAGGAATAATACCTCCTAATAACCTGGCCTGACCTTGACTTCCTCCTGGGAAGAACAAAGCTGCAAGCTGCAGGTCTCTGAGTCTTGCCTTGCTAAGGTGAAGGTCACTTCGATGCCTTTTGGGAGGTATTTCAGCCGCCACTAAAGCAAAAAATCAAGATGTTTGAGGGACTCTAGGACTAAAGCAATCATTCCCTGTTCTATCTCTCCATCGCATCAATGTGACAAATTTCTTACAGTGAAAATAACTCTGAATTGCCAATAGGTCGACACGGGAGTGGGCAGACTCAGTGGGACTTGACTTGAACAGCAGATGAATAGGTTGAATTGCTTAGAGGAAAATTTGTTCTTCTCGCCTGATGCAGAGTGTTTGATCTTTTATTTTTATCGCAGAAAATAAAATGTAGAAGGATAGTACACTACTGAAAACCATTGTATTCACATTTTATATGGAGGAATCACTTAAAATATGAAATAAAGTATCAAGTACAGTACTTAGTGGTAATTGCTGATTATGGACTATAATTGATATCCTTGAATTCGTAAAATTCATATCTAAACAGATTAATGAAATAAATCCTTCTAGGCCATAGCATATAGAAGGAATAATAGAACCCTAGGAGAACTAAGATGAAAAGACTCGTCCGTATCAGCAGTTGGTAACAGAGTAAGTGTGAGGTACATATATAACTAAGCTCCTCCTCATGCATTTGTTACATATATATGTTATTGTTCATAAATACATGAACAATATGTTATGTATACATAAGTATTTTCCTCATCAATACATATAAATATACTAAGATAATATGAATTTTTCAAAATTTGATAAGCCTTGATCTATATTTGGGTCAATATATAACTAGCAAAAAACATAAAGTTTACTAAGATATTGCTGTTAGACTTTCATTTTTAGCAATATCTTAAACTGTTTCTTTTTAGTTAATACATATAATCATATTATTTGTTAAAAGGTCAGTTTGTTATATTTGTTATTATTTGTTATAATAATCACAGCACATGATTATGGGTACACAGTGAGAGTGACAATGTATTGGAATATATACCAGTCTTTAAAAGAACTCTATGATTTCTTATATCAAGCGAATTCCTATGTTCTAAAAATATTAACTTTTATTCTGTTGTAATATCACAAGACTTCAATCCCAGAAGCTATGGAAATAAGTTTGATGGACCTGTCCGATTTCAAGACCAGCATGGTATACATAGTGAGGTCTGGGACAGCTAGGGCTATGTAGAGAAACTCAGTCTCCTGCCTCACAATATAAACCTATAAAAAACAATAAAATAAAAGCTATTATATGTTGGAGCCTCCCAGACCTGCAGCCACTGCTCTTTACCACCTGGGGTGATCTCTGCCAGGCTGGTTCTTTGTTTATATCTGCCACTGTTCCCCCATCGCCTGGGGGGGGGGGGGTGGGCAGACTCTACTCCCTGCTGCTAGGCACCTAGATTCTACAGAGACAGCATTCCTGAAGATCTGCCTACCTGTTTGCATCTGGACTGCCCCAAGATTGGGGCTGGGGGAAGGGTTTTCCCATGCCATATAAACCCGGGACTTCATTAAACATTTGGGCTTTGATCAGGAAATCTTGAAAAAAAGCCTGGTTATTTCTCTTCTCATCTTTTCCCTTTCAACCCAGCCCTGCCTTTCAGGATGAACCAGGATCGGAGTGTGACTGACGGCAGACAAAACTCTCAGGCAGAAACACACAGCTATTATAGAAATGCAGCTCAAAAAATAATGGTTTGTAATCAATCTATCATTTTCCTGCCACAAATTAAATTTTCTCTTTGTTGATAGACTCCTGTGAGTCTTTGTGCTCCTATCTGCCAGATGAGATTCTGCAACTGTTAGTAAGGAATCACCCTGTGGATCCTCCCATAACCTCAGGCAGTGGAGAAGGAGAAGAGAACAAGACTGCATCCAGGGAGACAATGCTTCCAGGGATAGCACAGGGCTTTGTACAGGATAGCCATGAGAAGCCCACAGGAGTAAGATCAAGAAACAGGCAGGAAACTGGAATGCAGACATTAGTCCTTTGGGACATTAAGGCATCAGAGAAAGATCTGTATGCTGTCAACTGATTCAAACGGGATCACTTGCAGCTTTGCATAGGTCTGGAGCATGTCATAACCCATCACTACAACACAGTACAAGTCTCTTTGTTTTAGACTTCTGCATGAGCTAGCTATGAACTAGTCCCTCATCAGCCTTGTTGACATACATAAGATCTATACCAACTATCTCTTTGTCTCAGGTTATCACAGCTACTCACAGATGATTGGCTACGATTGAATTCTAATGACTAGTTCTTCCAACAGACAGAGAATTAACCCTAAAGAGGTGGACATGGACTGTATCCCACCAGCTTCAGGGTTCCCATGCATCTTTGATACTGTTTAGATATTTGTGACTCTGAGACTCAAGGACAGAAGAATCTACTATCTGTCCTACTGATCAAAGAAAATTCTTCACAAAATCTATCTCATATCTAGACAGTGCAATATGGAGCAAGATTGATTTTATAAGAAAATAGGGTGGTAAGCACAGGGCATTGTATTGGCACTCAGTGCTATTTGACCACAGCTTTAGGATGGAGCTTCCAGTACAAATTTTGTGGGAAAGGTGGGAAAACCCTCCCCATTCCATTAGCATTTGTGCAGTGGTCATGTGTCTCCACTCTTCCCACCATTATGCCTCCTAATACATTATGGGACTTTTATCTGATCCAGTGTTCCAATGGGCTCCAGAAACTGATATGAAGTGATAGTCCTTTTGGCCCAAGTGGCAACAGGTATGATATAAGAGTTGGGGGCAGGTCTTTCCAGAGTTTATCTTTTCAGTACTATTATGAAATAAATCCTGTACTGAAGACCTCAGGCCAATAATTGTGTAAAGAACACAATATAACATTACTACAGGAAATGGGCTATGGGGGTAGTTTCCCCTTATTAGATTCTTCCCAATCTCATAAAGAATAGCATCCAATTGTGTATTGGAATCATATTTGACCTTTCATTGTCTTCTAGAATGAACTACAATAACAGATTAATAGCACAATTGTGGAAAATTTGAACTTAAATGATTCTGTACCAAAATAGGGACATGATTCAGGCTAAAAGAAGAAATCATGGTGCTTGGAATTTTTGGAAGGGCAGGCAAAAAGAAAATCAGATTGTAAAGAGAGGAATAAATACCAAATCACTGAATGCTGAGATGATTTTTCCATCCTACCCAGAAGGAAGATTATTCAGGAAATAATGACCACTTCAACAGGGAAAGACTCAGTAGCAGCAGTCACAGAGAAATAATTTTGAAATATCATTAAGATAATGATTTTAAAGAAATTAGTTGAAATGGAAAATAAATAGAAATAATCAGAATTTTATCAGAGAAATTTCAAGTGATAAACATAATTTTTTAAAATTATGTAAATTCTAGAGCTGAAAATGTAATAAATAAAATAATAAACTGTAATTTGAAGGCATAGTAGCATGTTACATTGATCAGAACATGTTTATAGCCTGGCTATTTGAAAGCATGAGGAGAAAAAAATAACAACGAATGAATAGAGATTACAAGATCTTTAGGATGATTTTAAGACTATCATGTTATATGAATTGAAGAATGACTTAGGAATGCTGAAGGAACAGAAAGATTAGATTATGGAACCTAATCAAATAGCTATTTCCATGTTCTCTACACTTTAACTGTCTGATTGCCCATAATATACATTTCTCGTGGGCCTTTAATTTGTGAAATCCACAAGTCATCTTTCTTAGTTCTTGAACAGACTTAACCATGGAGGAACATTTATATTTTCAATATTAAGTTCAGATATTGTCAGATAGTAGATATTTTACGTTTTGTTTGTAGTATTCCAACTTCAAGTTCTTAGAAGAAAAAATTCACAAAAATTTCCACCGGCAATCTGTGCCTTTCTTTACACTACTTAATACATCTATTGGCCTGATATCTTTGTTGAGCAATGAGGATCACTCTCTAGGAAGACACTGTTATTGCTAAGCCATTGTCTCCCAACAAAGTAATATAGTGATAGCATAGATTTAAATGCTTCCAGATACCTTATCATTATCTAACGTTTTGCTCATAAAGAGAACTATCAATGCTCATTTTGAACTAATAAACCATGGCTATGATGTTTAACAGCAATTATGGCATTTGATGATCCATATGTGTGTAAGGTGAAAATAGTATTTATTATGTGGTTCTGCAATTCATTAAATGACAAGTCAAATCCATTCTGATTTCTCTTAAGTTACATGGGGTAGAGTGTGTGTGTGTGTGTGTGTGTGTGTGTCTGTCTGTCTATCTGTCTGCCTTGTGTGGAAACTATTTTCAATAAAAGAAAATTAGACAAAAATAGTAATTCTTTATACTCACTAAGGACTGATATATATATATATATATATATATATATATATATATTTTAACTGGTCTTTGCATTTTATATTGTGTTTTTTTTTTCTTTATTGATATTGTATGCTTCATTCTGTAAGAAAATTGACAGAAATTTTAGGATAAGTTAGATGTCTGAATGTCACAAGGATTCTTTAGTTGTCATAGCCTGAGAATCCAGTGTCCTGCCTTTGGTTTTGTGTGTTTGTTTGTTTGTTTTATTAAATGAGATTTATAAATTTTTATAGAATAAATAGTGTGCTAAATTCATGAGTCTAGGGAACAGGAATGTTCATAGGCTTACATTAGTGACCTTGCACTTTTGAACAAAATTATTATTGATTTTTTTTCCTATATTGTAAAAATAGAGAAAGACGATATGTAGTCTCAAAATAATATATGTACATCCATGAATGTGAAATAACTGGTCCTTTTTAAAATGAAAATTATAACACGTTAAAATGTTAAGTATATAAGACTAACTAAATGAGTGTCACATCAAAAATAAATAAATAAATAAATAAATAAATAAATGAATAGATAAATAAATAAATATAACATTACCAGACAAATTCCCAAAACCATGAAATCATATGATTGGTTTGTGTGTCATAATATTCAAATTAGGCAGTTTATATGTAAGTAAATTCATTCTGATGTAAGAAGAGGGATTGTTCTATCTAAACTGTTGCCTTTGCTTGTGGAATCAGGGATTGACTACACAACAGGGGGAAGAAATAAATCACAGACAGATCCTTAAGCTAAACATGCATTAATTAGTCATGTGTGTAATTGAAAAGTTACTTTCCTCCTACTGTAGCTTTTCTGAGCATACTTAGTCAATATGAAAGACTGGAATATTGACAGTAAAATACAGTGCATATAATTGTCTTATTAGCACTTAATGAGATAATTTGCCCCTACTTTTTCCTTTTCTGTTGGATAATTCAGCCTATTTTAACCCAATATTAATGGAAAATTGGTGGAAGTTCATGTGTTCAAACATATTTCTTTTATCATTACCAAAACTAAATCTCAGTGATTATTGTGGGTGATGTTTGACAAATAAAATATATAAAAACTTATGATAAACCTGACATTCCATTGTTAGAGAAACAACAAATAATGTTGTCATGGTAAACATGAGGCTCTTTAGAAAATAAAATCAATGTTCACTTCTTAGTCACTAATTTAAATTTATCTTTAGAGAACTTATCAAACAATAAATAATGGATTTATCATTGATATTAGTATAAAATACAAGTAATTGAACAGGCATACAAAAATCATGTACATATTTAATCAAGAACCCTAAGGCATATTTCCCATGATTTTTCAGGGCAGTTTAAGTCTATAACACTTTTGCTAAGAAAACAATCATGATCTCTAGAAGATTTTTGTTAGTGGTATAAGGATTCATTTTCCAGTACATGTAACTTATTGTTAAGCAATGAAAGATCATATATGTAAAAGTTTACTTATGTTAAATGACTATAGTTTTGAACATTTTTTAAAAAATGTTGTATATTTGAGAAAACTTAGAAGATCATTATTTTCTTCAGGTTATTTGCTTTTAAAACAAATGTGAAAAATATAAGAGATTAATTTGTGACTTGATTTTCAATATTAGACATTTCTTTCTAAAATTGAATTTTGACCTTTAAACTTGATTCATCACCACAGAATTACACCTCTATGATTATAAATTTGATGAAAGCAAAATAAAACTTTTAATATGATCTTAACAATTCAGTCCATGGCAATTGCTTTAAAATGTTTACTTTTGATTTATTTTTCTTACCTGTTTGTGGGCATGGTCATATGAGTTAATGTGATTGTCAAATTCCTGATGCTTATAATACTGCTTGTCACAAAGTTCACAGTAAAAATTTGCCTTCAGATCCTCCAGAGCTTTGGTAATAGTGTTCTCCTTTTCAGCATAGTCCTGAAACATAACATTTCACGGAAACATACAATGAGCTTTCCCTTGAGTTTACTTTGCCCCAATTGTTGTCAACTTTAATATAACAATTAGATCTAGAAAAAGGACAAAAGACAAATTAAAAAAAAATCAGCAAAACAAGTTTGGAAACATGAGTCAAAAAAATTCACAGATGAAGCCAATATAAATAATAATAATAAAAAAAACAGCAGAAGTACAAGAAAGAAAGTAAATCATATAGAAAGAGGCATTAACTGAACATAGACACAGTCTTTGCCAACGCTAAAATTCAGCTTCCAATAGTAGTTTGGTTCTGCTGTAGTTTTCTTATTCTTAGCCACTATAAAATCCTCTTTGGTAAACATCTGAAATGTGGCCTTAAGAAGAGATATGTACTGCCAAATATATATACAAATGGGATATTTTCTTTCTCTTCATATATATTTACATAAGTATATTGTTAATTTAAACTTCGTTTATTTTGTCATTTAATTGTTTCATTATAAATTTTACTGACATTTTAAAAAATTGAATTTTTGCATCTTAAGGTATTTTTCTGTAAATTATTTAAGTTCTTCATCTAAAGTGACAAGAAGAAAGAAAGAAAGAAAGAAAGAAAGAAAGAAAGAAAGAAAGAAAGAAAGAAAGAAAGAAAGAAAGAAAGAGAAGGGGAGAAGAGAAGAGAAAAGGAAAGGAAAGGAAAGGAAAGGAAAGGAAAAAGGAAAGGAAAG
>NC_034592.1:67860827-67872705 GCF_900095145.1 Mus pahari | reverse complement strand
CTCTCTCTCTCTCTCTCTCTCTCTCTCTCTCTCTCTCTCTCTCTCTCTCTCTCTCTCTCTCTCTCTTGCACCCGCGCCCAAACACACACATCACAGGCTGTGTTATATTTCTATCTTACAACTTTGCTTATATAATCATTTAAATTTGAAAATAATCACATATTCATTTCCCCTATGCTACTACAGCATGCTCCTAGACACTGAAATAAAGGGATGATTGTAGGCATGCCTATAATCCTAGCACTGGTGTGGTAGATACAGGTAGAACCCTGAAGTTTGTTAGCATCAGGTCTGTGAGAGATCTTGGCCAACAGAAGTGTTATAGCTGTAGCAATTACTGAAAAGTTAAGATCACTGCCCATTCTTGCAGAGGACCCAAGTTCAGTCCCTAGAACCCACATAGTGGCTAAATATTTTCTATAATTACATTCCAGTTGATCCAATTTCTCTCTGGCTTCTGTGAACCCCAAGCATGGACATAATGCAGGAAAGGTACCTAGACATAAAAATTCAAAAATATGAAGGTGGATATATGATGATGAAGACATATAGAGTAAGGAAATCTCTTGTGTACTTTTGGCTTCTACACATACACAATGCTACACATACATATGTATGCACATATATATGTATGCTCATATATATGTATATATATATATATATACATATATATGCTACATATAAAATGTATTTTAATAAGAACTTAATGATAATATTTTCCTTATATTGTTGTTTATTGTAGTGAAAATATTTATGCAGGGAATACAAAATAAAGTTTTCAAGATTTGTGGGGTATGGCTTTAAGTAACTAATCATTTAAGAACTATGAATGAATATGTCACACACTCCATCAATTAACTTATGAAAGGTTACTCACTGTTCGATAGATTTACTTTTAACTTCACAGGAAAAGATAATATTCTAGCAGCATGGAAAATTATTTGTATGGTTTTATGAATTTAAATGATTGGTTACAGTGTTTTAGCATGTGTGTCAGCTGTTCCTTATTAAGAAATCTGTTACTTCTGAATTTTAAAAGTTTTAAAAGACTAAAAATGAATCTTATTTATCTAGAGTTCTTGGTGAATCAATATGAATAATCAAAATAATGTTTTGCAAAGTATGCAATTTAATGAATAAATAGTATGATGTTATGGTTTAAATCTGTGTATTTGAGGTAGCTTTAGAGTCAATACATAGGACTGTATAGTGGAATCAGCTTTATTAGTTGTTGAGTTAATGTTCAAATGATCTTCAGCAGAGATTTCTTTTGTATTCCATCTCTAAATTTTAGAAAGTTTATTGGAACACATTAATATTTCAAGAAAATAGAATCTTTCAAAAATATCAATATTAACTTAGACTTGAAAAAAGATTCTAATTTTAAATAATAATAAGTACCATGTACATTATTTTTATAAGCTAAGGGAATTGTTTAGAATTCGAATGTGTTAATTTATTTAGTCATTATTTTTAAACTATTTTATTAGATTATTTTATTTATTTACATTCCAAATGTTGCCCTCCTTCTGGTCCCCCCCTACCAGAATTTTTCACCCTACACTCTCATCCCCTTTGCCTCTGAGAGGGTTCCCCCCACTTATTCACCCATCCTCCCTCTCACTCTCCCACCCACTCTCACCCTCACCTTCCAGCATCCTCCTTTCCTGGGACACCATTATTAAAATATTAGAAGTGTACATTATAAATGTTCAGTTATAATTTATAACTGAAAATACCACAGCTCAGAAATTTAACTAACTAGCTCCAAGACTTATGGGACATTTAATTTAATCCATACTCAAGCTCAGGTTATAGGGTCTATGGTAGCACATTATCTTTCTTTTTAAAGAAAATAAAAAGAGAGAAAAAACTAAAATGACAAACAAGCTCACCACTCAGGTACAATTACTTCTCCAAAGTCAATCCAGGCTCTGCATATACAGTCCAGCTCACATGACTCCTATAGAATGCTTGTAAACTTAAAACATGGCAGTATCACCTCCTTCTTCATATTAGGTGTTGCAGATAAGAGCATGACTTATATTTTTCCTATCATAATTTACCTATTGCCTCCCTCACTCTTTTCCTATCTTTACTGTCCTACAACAGTGTAAAAGATACATAGCATGGTTGAGTTTAAGGTTGTAAAATGAAGTAAATAACAAACGGTTTTGAGCCAAACTTTTTTCAATTTGTTATGAAGTGAAGTAAGGAATCAAAACTTATTCATGTCACAAATAGTAAAGAAAGGAGGCCATGAATTTGAAAGACAGCAGGATGTATATAGGTAGGTTTGGGAGAAGGAAGGGAACAATGGAATGATATTATACTCTAAAAATATTTTAAAGTTATAAAACCATGCTCAATATAGAGTGACTTTATTATTATGTATTTGACATAGACATATGAAATGCATGCATTATTATTGTGCAAGCATTTTTAAAAATGTATGTGTATAAATAATATCAGTCGTAAGTTGCCGGTTTGCTCAATGGCTTCTCTGATTTTTCTTTCAGATGATATTGAGACAAGCATTGACTCATGTTATGAATAACCTTAATGTATTCAGCATAGCTTCCCACAGCAGAAGGTACAGAATATAACTGAATAACTGGAAAAGGACATAACTTCTCATATATGCTCAAACCAAAAGAACACTTTGGTTGGCATAGTCATTTTATATTTAACTTGAACACAAATTTTAAAATGTCTACCAGATGTGATGCCAGAACGTGAAGAATAAACCCACAAAAGTCATATATTTAAACTATTCATTTAAAATACTGAAGGCTGAATCTTTAATTTTAGGATTGCAATATGACAACATGAAGGTCATGAAACACAATCAGAAAGTAAAGAAAGTTTGCAGTGCTAAGGATTTATTTCAATGGTAGAGTGCGGCCTAGTGTGTACACAGTCATGAGTCTGATCCTCAGCATGGCAAGAAGAGTTTTTGTTTTTGTTTTTAATTTTGCAGCCTTAACAGCTGAGGTATATAGTGCATTTCAGTAAATTAAAATTGAGAATTTAGTGGTCATTCAGTGGTCCCAGGGATAATAACCTCCCCATGTATATAAAGGGAACACATGAAGTCCAACCTTAAAGAAAGAACATTTCATTTTCAACACGATGCCTCTTATGGCTATCACAACACATAGTACCAATTAATATTCATATAATGTAAAGGAAGATGTTATAACTGGGCATCCTCTATGAACATTTCTGCATTAATGTGAGCAGAGGTTTTTGTTTTTGTTGTTGTTGTTGTTTGTTTTGCTTTGTTTTCTGTTACTGCTACACCCCACACATTTTAACAGGGCACTTTCTATTTGTTTAAAGTCTAACACAAATTCAGCCAGTGATAAAGAAATAATGTTACAACTTTTTGAATTGAAAGTATTTGGAAAAGTAAATTGGTGATGCTTCAGGATGACCCATAGAAATATCAATGTGAGCAAATGTCCATTCTTGACAATACCTACATAAAGCTAACTTTCTGCGACATATTACAAACATTGACATGACTCATATAAACATCAGCCACAAGAAATGTAATTAGAATCCAGAACTATCAAGGTTTACATCACCAAATTAAAACTCTTCCCATTACCAGCCTTCTATATTCCCAGTTTAATTATTTCAGACTCAAACTCTTGACATGCCTGGAAACTTCTTTCTCCAAATGTGTCCTAGTGTAGAGCTAACCTTGAATTTAAGAATCCAAGGAATGGTTAAGGTTGGGCAGGGTAAGAATTTATGCACTTTGAGTTAAAAGTAGCAACAAACAGGCCTGCATGAAATCACACAACAGGGTCACTGCAAGGCCGTGATGGATTTATTCACCATATTGACACCCAAATACTGAAACTTATGTTCAGGCCCTAGAGATATGAGATTCAGTTCTACTTGATGCCATGTGAAGCCAATGTGGTCCTGTGTTTCAGGTCTCCTCATTTCTTCAAACATCTTACAGAGGTTATGGTCCTGCCAAGGGAAAAATTTTACATAGCAGCTGTGATCTATATATAGTCCAATTTCTGTGGATCCATTCTTTACTGAGAGAATACCGGTCTATTCTAGTAAACTGCATTTGCAAAGAACTCTCATGAATTCAGGCTTCAGAACAGCACCATGCACACAGATTTTTACATTGTTTCCTGAAGAGCTTGGACTCTTCAAATCCATAAAGACTCATTGTCTATACCACTACATATGTACCTATAGTTTAAGCAAAGCCCATGCTTCAGAATAAAACAAGCCTCTAGGCATGTTCCAGGTGACTTAAGGTCCAATTATACATAGTATACACATATACTAAGCTAGATAGTGTGAACAAATCCAAGATTTAGATGATGTCCATAATCCTAAATCGCAAATTCATACCCATGGTTTTAAAGTCCAGACACAGACAACCCAGCAACCGTGGGGTCAGGCTCATCTTAGTGGTCTTGGGTATGATGCTTGTCCTAGAGTCCTAGATGTGTGTCCTTGAGGCATCAGGATCCTAACTATGATGCTAGTTAGCTATGTCTGTTCAAACCAGGGTTTCAGGCTGATTGCCAGAGATTCGAGTTTTATCCTTTTGTATCTCATTCACATTTGTGAAACTTGCCTGATAGGGAGCTACAGAAGAAAGGCTGACAATGTGAAATAATGTGACCAAGAATCTAAAAATAGATGGGACTGTTCTCAGACAGGTCAATTTGAACAACAAAGCTAAATCTCCATTTATTTAAACCTGCTGTCAATAGTGTAAGACAAAAAGAAATCTAAAATTCTAAGGAGGCATCACACACCCCACAGTCAAAATCATGTCTGAGAAATTGACCACAAAGGAAGGGAATATGAGAAACACTGACATGCTCCATAACTGTTTGAAGCACATAAGTTTTAGAAATCACACACGCATGGACATACACACACATATGCACACATACAGACACACACCGACAAGTACACACACACACACACACACACACACAAAGAGAGAAAGATAATTCATTAATATTGGAAGATAATGACTAGCTTAGAAATTTCACGGAAGTTGGATTTATAAAATACAAAAGTAAAAAGCAACTTCTGGTATTGAAAACATTTGAGCAAAATGAAGAATGGGTCAGAGCTCATCAATGGCTAAATTGAACAGACAGAATGAACTGTGAACTTGAAAACAGAATGTGTGAAAATAGGCAGGGGTAACAAAGTGATCTTGAACCAGTGGGAGTAGGAAAAGACTAAGAAGATGTAGGATGTAGCAAACACATGTCCAAGAGGAAAACTCATTAAAATAAACACCTTTATCCAAACTGTGACATGGCGCAATGGGCTCAGGCTTACTGATTTGAGCTCAATCCATAGGAAATCAAGACAAAGGGACTGAACTCCTGCAACTCATCCTCTGACCTTTTCCTATATGCTGCTCTTTGCACATGCATTCAGATAAGTGCATATTTGTAATATTATTTTATTAAGAACCACTTTAAAATATAATAGTATCTTTTTAAAACATGGGAAAAGCAGACAAAAATCCACCAGAGAATAAGCACTACAAGGCACTATAAGCAGCAGATAAAAGAAAAAGACAGATAAAACAGAACCAAGTAAAACAATATCTAAGATCTATTAAATTAATGTTGTGATTTTTGGAGCTACGTTAATTAAATTGGCATGCTTTTATCTGAGCAAAGAAGAAAGAAATAAGCCTGAAATAAAAAGAGAAATGGAGGAAGAGATGGTGTCATCGCTACTAGACATGGAAAGGATCCGGGGAAAGGGACAACTACATGTCAGTGTAAGAATGAGTGAATAGTAATAAACCAGGTACCCTAGCAGAGAAGGGGATTGGCAAATTCCAAACAAACATAAACTACCAAGAATTACTAAGGAAGTAATTAAAGAGAGAATCTACAGATAATGATGAAATTGACAGTGTCTGATCAAGAGGCTCATGCTAAAGGTAAGAGCAGGCACTGAAAGTATGCCAGAAAGTGCTTGCTGACAGGAGCCTGATATGGATGTCTCCTGAGAGCCTTGCCGATACAGATGTGGATGCTTGCAGCCAACCATCAGTCTGAGCACGGGGACCCCAATGGAGGAGTTAGGGGAAGGACTGAAGGAGCTGAAGGGGTTTGCAAACCCATAAGAAGACAACCATATCAACCAGCCAGATCCTGCCAAAGCTCCTAGGGATTAACCCCAACCAAAGAATTCACATGGACGGACCCATTGCTCCAACTGCATAAGTAACAGAGGATGGATTTATCTGGCATCAAAGGGAGTGGAGAACCTTGATCCTGTGAAGGCTTGATGCCCCAGTACAGTGGAATGATAGGGCAGTGGGGTAAGAGTGGTCACGTGGGTGGGGAGCATCCTCATGTAGGCAGGGGAGAGGAAGGGGTAGGATGTGGGGTTCTCAGCGAAGAAACTGGGAAGGGGGTAACATTTTAAATGTAAATAAATAAAATAGCTAATAAAATACTCATGAAAGAAGTGGCAAAGACAAAGTTCTGGAGCTAAGATGAAAGGATGGACCATCCAGAGACTGCCCCACCCAGGGATCTATCCCATAATCAGCCACCAAACGCAGACACTATTGCATATGCCAGCAAGATCTTGCTGAAAGGACACTGATACAGCTATATCTGTGAGGCTATACCAATGCCTGGCAAATATAGAAGTGGATGTCCACAGTCATCTATAGGATACAACACAGAGACCCTAGTGGAGGAGCTAGAGAAACTACCCAAGGAACTGAAGGGGTCTGCAACCCCATAGGTGAAACAACAATATGAACTACTCAGTACCCGCAGAACTCGTGTCTCTAGCTGCATATATAGCAGAAGTTGGCCTAGTCAGCCATCGTTGGGAAGAGAGGCCCCTTGGTCTTGCAAACTTTATATGCCCCACACAGGGGAACGCCAGGGCCAAGAAGTGGTAGTGGGTGGGCAGGGGAGCAGGATGGGGGGAGGGTATAGGGGACATTCGGTATAGCATTTGAAATGTAAATGAAGAAAATATCTAATAAAATAAGTTAAAAAATAAATTAAGGAATGCTCTATGAAATGGGTTCTCTACCTTGCTATGTTAGTGCAGTCAAGAACCCGAATCTAGACAGGTCATGGGCCCTAGAGGGAACATATTGCAATTATATTGCTAACATAGTGATATATCAGAATATCACTGAACACCCATCAGAGGAGCTTCTTCTTGCAGCAGATGATAATTAACATAGAGACTCGAAACTGGAGAATGTGAGACATTGGAACACTCAACCTTAAATAGGATGTATTTATGACATCCTCCCATCAGGGATCAGGGATCTATATAAACGAGGAGGCAGAAAGATTATAAGAGCCTCTAGCTGTGGAAAGCTTCAAGAAAGCAGCATTTTCCAGACGCACCAAGGGAGGAGAACATAGGAACTCACAGAGCCTTGAACAGCATCCACAAAACCTGTACATGTTCTAGCCATACAAAATCCCAGCTTGGAGAAAGGGAAAAGGACACAAGTCCTTACTCTTTTTCATGCAGTTACTTCCATTGATACCCACTGGCAAAAAAAAAAAAAAAAAATCATTCTTCTCAGGTGGAAGATCTGTGGTATGTTATTGAGAGAGGCTCAGAAGTAGCTGACCAGTAAACTCATGAGCATTTTTGTGGACTTTCCATTGTGTTGTTGTTGTTCCCTATGTGTTTTGAGTTTTGTTAGTCATTTTGAGGGGAGGCAGCTGTACGTGTCTTATATATATACATATATATGTGTGTGTATATACATGCATGCATATATAAACACACACACATATCTATCTATCTATCTATCTATCTATCTATCTATCTATCTATCTATCTATCTATCTGTATATGTTTCTCTTTGTTGTTGCATCTTGATTTTATTGATTTTATTCTTTCTTTGAAAGAGAGAGAAAGAGGGGGTAGGGAACATACAGTTTGTGTGTTAGTAACTTGGTAACTTTTGTATCACTGTATTCCTCATAGACTATATTGAGGTATCTTTTATTTCCTATCCAGGTGTTTTTCAATCTCATGATAAGAGTATAAATTATCAAATTCCCACTCTAGGAATATTAGAGGGTCAAAGATAGGTGTGTCCACAATGAAACCACTTTAAGAGGTGAGAATACAGGCAGACATATTTATTTATATTATGTATATTTGAATTTATATCCCAGGTTTATACTTCTCAGATTGTACTAAATTTCCATGGAAAGCTGTGCAGCTTCCTTCGTTTAGCAGCAAGCATCATAACATTATGTCAGTTTTGTCTGTCCCATTTCTTTTGATGTTTGGACTTGTTTCCCAAGTCAGATATCTAAATAGAAACCTTTGGAAATTAAACTTGGCTTCCTCATTTAAGAACTTGCTTTGACTATGTTTTTACTATTTTCTGGGAGGATCTTTCTGACCATCAACAGTTTACTGAAAAACTGAAGGTGATATTATTCTTGTATCTTGTATCTTATATCTTCAACCTTCTCTCACTACCAGAATAAATACCCACACAACAACAGAGTTCTATTGTGTGCCAGCTGCAATTCTATCATCATCCTCTACCTAATTTTATATATATGCTCTTTGCTTCTAGTTCCTGTAAAGTAACTATAGGAACCCTTGGGATCTTCAGACTGATAAGATTATCTGTAATATGACAAGCAGACAATGGTGGTTTATGATTCATAGATAGATTTAAGATGAAAACTGCTGTATGGGAAGTCCAAGCAATGACCCAAGGTTCAAATTGCAACCAACTTCATGAATTCCTGAATAGGGGTGGGTGGATAAAGCCTGAGCCCATTATCAAGATGGACGTATTTATTTATGGCTTCTCAAATTCAAATCAGGATGATAGATACATTTAGGAGTGGTGAAGATCGAATGCCCCTAAGGTATTCAGGAATTCCCTGGCATTGCTTCTGACTCTGTCCTGTGATCTCTCTTATATACCCATCTGGAATTACATTGTTACAATAAAGCATAAAGAGAAATAAATTATTCTCTTAATTTCTTCAAGATTTTTCTAGAAAATTTTCAAACCTGTAGATCAGGTCTTACAAAAATCATGAATTTAAAGTGGTTGTTATGCATACAGGTAACTTCTTAAAATGAGCATAGTTTTGCAGACAGGGGTTTCACTAGGAGAGTCTGAAATTGACTCAGATAACTATTTTCACAATTAAATGAAATTGTATGGCACACAGTTGCTATCCAAAAAGTTGCAGGTTTAATTTGTGTGAGAAAAATGTCATAGATTTGATATAGGAAATATTGTAGCAGAAAAATATCCTAGTAGTTCTTTTTTATTCTTTATTTGATTCAAATATTGTCCTATATGGCAAAGCCATTTATAGATGAAGGAAGGCTGGCTATTGTCAACCATAAATGCCAGGGTGCTCTGAAAGTCCAGATTCTATCATCTAAAAAAAGAAAATCATGTATCACACAATGCTTTTGAAGACCACAGAAGGGACAAGTAAAGACTGAGTCAAAAAACTCAAATTTTTATCAAAGGTCACAGATTCACTGAGCAGATTATACCAAGGAAGTTAGTTTTAAACAAAATAAAACTTAAGATGGCACAAAATAAGAACTAATCTATACTTTACTTATAGATAAAGGCAGAGTTTGATCACTAAAAAAAATTAATATCGAGTATCATATCTTCATGTCTTTTAGTAAACCTCTGTTTACTAAAATTTAAAATTATTGGGGTTATGGTTAGACAGTAATCAGTAAACATTAATGTTCAGTTTTCAAAAAAAAAAAAAAAAAAGCAAGTGAAGTTATTTCCCAAGAGTTTTCTTTGCATAAATCCTTTTTGGAATCATCATGAAAGGTTTTTAATTTATAAAAATATTTTATTCATTTCATTATTGTATGTTATAAGTGTTTTATGTATCTGGTGCATGTAGAAGTATGAAAAGGGTGGCATCGGATACCCTGAGACTGAAGGAATGGATGTTGGTGAATTGCCACATGAGGGCTAGGATTCAAACTCTGTCCCCTGCAAGAGCAACAAGTGCTCTTAACCCCTGATCCAACTCTCTAGCCCATCATGAAATATTAACTAATAACAATGACTTTCTTATTGCTACCAATCTAATTTCAACTATTAGATAAATAGCATATTTTCTATCTTCATAATTTCTCTCACTTCAAAGGACTGTGGACTTCCTGGCATCTTTTTTAAAATTATAGTGTCATATATCCTTCTTGATTTCCCCTTAAAGGTGTTTGCCCTTTTGAAATATCATTTACTAATACTACTTGGATCTTCTGGCTTAAACCTCTCATTATTACAATTAAGGCAAGTACCAGAGAACATTAGCTTTTTTACCCTTTTGTATTTGGAAATATTACTTTAGGAACTCACTACTATTAATATCACTCACCATTCTCCCTATGGTAAGGATAGATGTATCCCAACTTTCAAGGTAAACAGGAACATTAGATTTTCTAAAAGTCAATGCTTTCTAAGTTATATTATATCTCTAGCTAATATATATATGTTCATACATGGATTTCATAAGGAAAATTCTATATAAATAGATTCCAAAGAGCCCAACTATAGCATATGAGTGATAGTAATTGACGGTAATTGTTTCCCTTGAGAATTCTTCTAAATTTACAAGCAGTAGCCATTTTCTCTGAAAGTTAGAAGAAAAGCATGTAATGATCTAGTGCTTATTTGTGACTTTCTCAGCTGTAGCAGCAGTCTAGGGAAAGATACTATCATTTCTTAGTAATTTGTTTCATTTGTGAACTTAGCTTCAGTTACTCTGAAAATAGAAGCTGAGACAATGGAACTTAAGTGGCTTATTTTAGCCACTTGAGTTTAGATAGTTTATTCCGGATCTCAAGAAACACTGAAAAATAGTGACAAGTGTAAAATGCTGACAAGGACTCTGGCTTTTGCTCTGACTTAAGGAGAGTTTGAAGGCTGTCATCTAACCACAACATATAACATCTTTTTATTTTTTCCCTTAGAATTACCAGAGAATTACGAGATCACAGGGTGGAATGTCACTTAAAACTTTGAGAACAGGAACATTCAGAGAGGTGCAGCAAATGATATTTTTACACTGATCAAAAACCACTAGAGTCAAACTGGGGCTTCATAATGTTAAATTGAAAACAAACAAAAAACATAACCTGGTGGTAATGTGTTATTTAGTGAGAGATAAACTCTTACTACTTAGGTATTTTGATATTCTGAGTTTTCCTTTCATATCTCTTATGTTCTCATAAAAAAATCTACAAACCGGAAGTTAATATCCAGAAAAAGTGCAAGGAAGCGTACCTTCTTGCTCATAATTAATTTCCTTTCCTGTGATAAAAGTTTTCTCTCATGTTAAAAAGAATTTTTCATGGTTCAATCCAATTACCTATTGCAAACCAGGAGACTGAACGTTTTTCATACCTGTGCCTTACAACTAACCTACATAGGGAAGGTATGACAATAGGGAAAAGAGCTTTAAAATATACTGAGAACTTCATACTTAAAATTAGGGCTAGGTATCTGGGACTGAAAGAAAGAAAGATACTATACATAAGAAAAAACTCAATTGTTTAATAACTATGAGGCACAGAAATAGGGAAACACCAAGAGTTAATATTAATACAACTATGAACTGCTTCTCTCTCTTCCAAACTTTCCACTCCAGCCATCGAACTTCAATGTTATGTTCTTTAGTTTTAGCTGCAGGTGTGACATGATTCCAAGGAAGAAAACATGGGAGAGAAAAAGTTTAAGTGGATCCCAAACTATAAATAGGCTTCGGAAAACTCTAAGAACAGCTCTTTCTTTCAAAATCTCTCTCTCTCTCTCTCTCTCTCTCTCTCTCTCTCTCTCTCTCTCTCT
>NC_034592.1:67858106-67860752 GCF_900095145.1 Mus pahari | reverse complement strand
ATATATATATATATATATAATTTGAGTGATCAAAAATACTGATATTCACCATAGTTGCTAACCCATAATACATGTCAAGGTTTTAAGAAAAAGGTATATATATATGAGTTCAAGCCAGCAAAGAAATCAGTACTACAAACATATTAGTAATATCATGGAAGAATTTAAAATACATGAATATATACAAATTAATTTAAAAAGAAAATGGTAGGTTCCTGGTAAGAATAGATGGAATTGACAATAAGAAAATCAAGTAAATAAAAGGCTGACTTTTGCGGCACGCATCTTTTCCCCAGCACTCCAGAAGCAGCCGAATGCAATTCTCTGTGAGTTTGAGGCCAGTCTAGTCTACAGAGCAAGTTTCAGGACAGTGGGGGACACAGAGGAACCCCATCCTGAAAAACCAATCAAACACACACACACACACACACACACACACACACACACACACACACACACACACCAAAAAAACACAAAAAAGCAATCAACAAACAAAAAGTAAACTGAAATAAAAATATTTATAGTGACCATATTATGCTTAAAAGTATAAAAATTAACTATCAAGATGTAGATAAGTAGATTCTTATCAAACTAATACATAAGAGGGAAAGAAGGAACAAATAATGAATCTAACAAGCAGAAGATTACACAGGAAACTGCGAGTAATACAGAAAGGAAAAGTCAGAAAGAATGGAACAGAAAAATATGTGGACTAATAATGGATGGAAACTTTACTGGATTAAAAACCTTAAACCAAACTACAGATCCAAGAATGTCAGAGAAAAAGAAATTATTAATTAAAAAAGAAAATCTATAGTTAGGTCATATCCAAGCAATAGAAAACAAAGATTAAAATTTATATGTGAATTTTAGAAATAAAGCAATAACTTTTTTAAAAATTATTTTATTAGATATTTTCTTCATTTACATTTCAAATGCTATACCGAATGTCCCTTATACCCTCTCCCCAAACCTGCTCCCCTGCCCACTCACTCCCACTTCTTGGCCCTGGCGTTCCCCTGTGTGGGGCATATAAAGTTTGCAGACCAAGGGGCCTCTCTTCCCAATGATGGCTGACTAGGCCATCTTCTGCTATATATGCAGCTAGAGACATGAGGTCTGAGGGTACTGATGAGTTCATATTGTTGTTACACCTATAGGGTTGCAGACCCCTTCAGTTCCTTGGGTACTTTCTGTAGCTCCTCCATTGGGGTCTCTGTGTTCTACCCTATGGATGACTGTGGGCATCCACTTCTATATTTGCCAGGAACTGGCATAGCCTCACAAGAGATAGCTATATCAGTGTCCTTTCAGCAAGTTCTTGCTGGCATATGCAATAGTGTCTGCGTTTGGTGGCTGATTATGGGATGGACCCCGGGTGGGGCAGTATCAGGGTTGTCCATCCTTTCATCTTAGCTCCAAACTTTGTCTCTGCAACTTCTTTCATGGGTATTTTATTCCCTATTTTATGGAGGAATGAAGTATCCACGTGTTGGTCTTCCTTCTTCTTGATTTTCTTGTGTTTTGGAGATTGTATCTTGGGTATTCTAGGTTTATGGGCTAATATCCACTTATCAGTGAGTGCATATCAAGTGACTTCTTTTGTGATTGGGTTACCTCACTCAGGATGATATCTTCCAGATACATCCATATGCCTAAGAATTTCATAAATTCATTGTTTTTTATAGCTGAGTAGTACTCCATTGTGTAAATGTACCACATTTTCTGTAACCATTCCTCTGTTGAGGGACATTGGGGTTCTTTCCAGCTTCTGGCTAATATAAATAGGGCAGCTGTAAACATAGTGGAGCATGCGTCCTTATTACCAGTTGGAACATCTTCTGGGTATATACCTAGAAGAGGTATTGCTGGACCTGCCAGTAGTACTATGCTCAGGTTTCTGAGGAACCACCAGACTGATTTAAAGAGTGGTTTAACAAGCTTGCAATCCCACCAGCAACGAAGGAGTGTTCCTCTTTCTCCAGATACTTTCCAGCATCTGCTGTCCCCTGAATTTTTGATCTTAGCCATTCTGATTGGTGTGAGGTAAAATCTCAGGGTCGTTTTGATTTGCATTTCCCTGATGATTAAGGATGTTGAACGTATTTTCAAGTGCTTCTCAGCCCTTAGGTACTCCTCAGTTGAGAATTCTTTGTTTAGCTCTGTACCCCATTTTTAATGGGGTTATTTGAATTTTGGGAGGTCAGCTTCTTGAACTCTTTGTATATATTGGATATTAGTCCCCTATCAGATTTAGGATTGGTAAAAATTCTTTCCCAATCTGTTGGTGGCCTTTTTTCTTATTGACAGTATCTTTTGCCATACAGAAGCTTTGCAATTTTATGAGGTCTCATTTGTTGATTCTAGATCTTACAGCACAGGCCATTGCTGTTCTGTCAAGGAATCTTTCCTCTGTGCCCATTTCTTCAAAGCTTTTCCCCATTTTCTCCTGTATATCTTTCAGTGTCTCTGGCTTTATGTGGAGTTCTTTGATCCACTTAGACTTGAGCTTTGGACGAGGAGATAAGAATGGATCAATTCATATTGTTCTACATGCTAAGTGCCAGTTGTGCCAGCACCATTTTTTGAAAATGCTGTATTTTTTCCATTGGATGGTTTTAGCTCCTTTGTCAATGATCAAGTAAC
>NC_034592.1:67851411-67858095 GCF_900095145.1 Mus pahari | reverse complement strand
CCCAGTGTTCTTGGTTTCTGTTAGTAAGATTCTTATGTTTGTCTTTCGCCATCTGGAAATCTCTGGTGTTAGTGTTGAAGCTGTCTCTGGCTGGAATTTGTTCCTCCTGTGATTCTGTTAGCTGCCATCAGCATTTCTGGGAATCCAACCCTCCACTGAGTCCCTGTGGTCAGAGCATTCTCTGTATGCAAGCTCTCCTCTTGCACGGCAGGTGTCCAAGAGTCTGGAGCTCTGATCTATCCTCCTTCTGAGTCCTGTGGTCAGAGCCCTCCCTGTAGGCTGACTCTTCTCCTATGATCCTGAGGACCTGTGGTGTGGAGATTCCTCCGGAGCGCTCAGCTTACTCTGCTGGGGTTCAGGAGAGAGATGGCGGGCTGGCCCCGACCAGACCTGAACCATGTCTCTGTGATCCCGAGGATCTGCAGTGTGAAGAGTCTTCTGGAGTGCCACTGGGGTTACAAAGAAATATGGCAGGGGTGGCCCGGACCGGACTGGAGCCCAGCCTCTGTATGGGCAGTGTTCCTTTGACCCTGTTTCTGCTGGCACAAACTTCTCCTGGATTCTCTGGAATGGATTGTGTTCCACTCACCCGTGATTCCTAGGACCTGTGGTGTGGAGAGTCTTCTGGAGTACTCAGTGGCCTCCACTGGGGTTACGAAGAGATATGGCAGAGGTGGCCCTGACCAGACAAACCAAGTAATAACTTTTATTAGAAACCATGACAATAGAAGAGTGGACCAAAAGATTCAAAGCAGAATGCTGACAGGTAGCAGTCTCTTGTATCTCCAAGAATATTCATGAAAACATCAAGTCTCTCACTTCAGATAGAAGTGAGGTATATTCATCAGGCCTCTAATATAAAAAAGAATTAAGATGCATGTTTAACAAGCAAGGTGTCACACTAAACAGCAGATAGCGATAAGTCAGTCAAATTCCAGAAATACTGAATGTTAGATTTACAAAGGAACAATAAACTCCATTTAGAGTAATGAAGAAAACTATGATGAAGAAAGAAAATTTTCCTTATTCCCCACTGAGTACAAAACGAAACTAGAAAGGAAAGATATAGATTTCAAGCAACCCAATGTTTTAGATGGTGTGCTAGGATGGTGGATTAGGGCAGATGGCAGAAACGTCCTGTAAGATCTTAGAGGCAGAAACACATGACACGATGACTGATAAGCTTCACTAAGCAGGGCAAACCAGTTTTAGTTGATAAAGAGACAAGTTATTTGTAAAAGATGATGAGTGATTAGTAGTTACCAGAGTGGATCAAATAACCATTCTACCTATCTCCTTTAAACGAGAGAATATAAGACAATAGCTACTATGACCTGGGAACTACACTGATCAACCCTTGACATGATTTTATTTTACTTTAAAAGAATTTCTAAAATTTGAAATTATTATTTTTTTTTGTTTTTTGGGTTTTGTTGTTGTTGTTGTTGTTTTGTTTTGTTTTCAAGTCGGGGTTTCTCTGGGTAGCCCTGGCTGTCCTGGAACTCACTCTGTAGACCATGCTGACCTCAAACTCAGAAATCCACCTGCCTCTGCCTCCCAAATTCTGGGATTAAAGGCAAGTGCCACCACTGCCCAGCTTATTATTTTTTATTATTAGATATTTTCTTTATTTACATTTCAAATGCTAACCTGAAAGTTACATATACCCCCCCGCCCTATTCTCCTATCCACCCACCCCCAATTCTTGGCCCTGGTGTTCCCCTGTACTGGAACATATAAATTTGCAAAACCTAGGGCTCTCTTGTCAACGATGACCAACTAGGCCATCTTTTGCTACATATGCAGCTAGAGAGATGAGCTCTGGGGGGTACTGATTAGTTCATATTGTTGTTCCACCTATGTTGCAGACCCCTTCAGCTCCTTGGGTACTTTCTCTAGCTTCTCCATTGGGGGCCTTGTGTTCCATCCAATAGATGACTGTGAGCATCCACTTCTGTATTTGCCAGGCACTGGCATAGCCTCACAGGAGACAGATATATCAGGGTCCTTTCAGCAAAATTTTGCTGGCATATGCAATAGTGTCTGGGTTTGGTGGCTGATTATGGGATAGATCCCCGGGTGGGGTAGTCTCTGGATGGTCCATCCTTTCGATTAGTTTATATTTTTTACTTACATCTATTTTTATATAATTGCAGTGTTCTCTCTTAAACTAGCACTCATGCTTTTCAAAATAGTAAAAATCTGAGAGATTTTAAGCATCATATGATATAGACTAAAAGTTAGGATTCGTCACTTTTAATATTACATTAAAATTAATTTTAATGTAATGAATATAATTTTTCAAAATTAACATATCCTGAAATGTGTTATGCCCATTCAGTGAAGATATTTTTATTCTCAAGAAAGACTAAAGCATTTGCTCTATGATTATCTGGAAGGCTAGTGACTCCATTAAGCAAGGACTACTTCAATTTCAAAATGATACTCTCAATAATTTGTGATTAGTTAATACATAACTACTAATAGAGCTTTGGGGGAAAAGGACATTAAGAAAGCAGACTAATGAACAAAACACGTATTAGAAAAAATGTGGTTACATGAAAATAGAAGACAAAAACACTGTGTGAGAGAGTTGGGGTGAGACAGAGAGGGAGGGAAGAGAGAGGAAGAGAGAGAGAATGAGAGAGACAGTGGGCAAATACTCTCTACTGAGCTAAATCTCTGTCCCCCAAAGTAACTAATATAGGCATAAAAGGTAACTGAAAAAGGAATCAGAGAGTCATAAATTTCCCCCTCGGCTACATTTCTTGGCTGCAAAGCAAAATTACCTTGCTGTGAAAAAATAAGGTAAAATCACAGTCTTCAAACCTTTTAACTTTGTGTATCTTCTGAAATATGTTCTCAGAACATAGTGTGACCCTGTAGGCAGACAGCACTGCGACCCCAAATGACTTACACAGATTACCAGGTAGTCACAGCTTCTACAATAAGAGGAATAATGTATGGAAGCCTGCTGTCCTTCCCATTAGTCCCAGCGGGCTCTGTCCCTATGGCTAATACTACTTTGTCTTGAACTCCCAATGGGATGATGGTCTGTATCTGATACATTGTTAGCACAGCAGGAGAACACCACTTGAAAATGATCATATGTTTCAGATATACTTAAATAAAGGAATATTTTGTTTTAGAAAATATCCCTTTAACTTGTTAAACAAAACTTCCATTTAAAGTTTGAGTGGACAAGACAAATGAGGAAAGACTCAGACATTCATCAGACAATAGAGAACCTAGGAGGAATACAGTGACCTCTATTCTGTAGAAGATGAAAACAGGATCAGAAAGATATGGAAAGCCAGCCAAATCATTGAGTCTGGTATTAGCTGGCACATGCTGAGGTACTCACTGAACCCCTCTCTATGCCTGGATTATGTATCAGATAATAGGAGATTAACATCCTATAGTTTGCCAAGTATACAAATAAAATCATATAGCAAGCACTCATTTACATTTAAACAGTAAGGAAAATATAAGAATTTTTGATAAAATGTTAATTTAATTAAAATACTTTATTATAAAGCATTTAACTATGGTATAATTTAAATGTACAATAGCTAGTCAGACAGTAAATTTAAAAGAGCTGCATTGTGAATGCTACATTCATATTTATGAGATTATTCAAATAGTGCATTGAAGATACTGTAACCCTCAGAAGGAAAACAATGATGTGGTTTATCCAGCTTCTAAAAGTTGCTTAAGATGGATATAAGGCAAGATAAAGCATAGTAACTGGAAAGTAGAAATTTATATTAAAAAGAAGATATTCATAAAATTTACTGTAATAGAAATCTAGTCAATATGTATTAGGAAAACACAATTTTGAAATGTTACACCGTAATTCTGTTCATAAATAATACTTTTTCATCAGAGACAGGCTACATTGATAGTGTAGCAATCAATATCAATGAGATTGACTACTACTTTTTCCTTGGTATTCCTACAAAATTCAAGCATGAGACAAAACAATTATTTTCCTGATGCTGAATTAGTGCATAATTTTATGCATTATATACAGAATACATATAAGGCATTTGAAGATGGAGGAAATATCATGGTATCCCACTCCTTGACAAAGAAATGTAAGCAACTAAGGACTTCTGAAAGAGAGAATTAATCATCCCCAAGGTGAATCCTTTAATTAATTATCCAGGTCAAACAATCAACTCAATAGTAAAGCAAGGTTAAGCAGACCCAGTCACACACACACACACACACACACACACACACACACACACACACGCATGCATGCACATGCATGCACATGCATGCACATGCAAACAAACATCTGTGTGTTGCATGTTTACATATATTTGTAATTGTAACAAAGAAAAAAATGGACACGGATTTGGCAAGGTGGGGCCATGGAAGGGTCTGGAAGGAAGCATTGATCTGGGCAATTTATGTACCTATTATAAAATTTAAAACAAAAAATTTAAAAAGCACATATTAGGATAAAACAACAACTATAACAACAATTTTTTAAATGAAATAAAAAATCCAAAAAATAAGGTGGCATGTGCTAAGATGATAAGGATGATATGTGTTGGTCATGTGATGATTGCTTACCATGATGATTGTAGCATTGACAACCAGTCTTATAGTTTTTGTGTTAATCAACAATCAATTATACTTGCAAATATACAGTGCAATTATACTTGCACTGAGTGAGTCATAATATAAAATAGAAATACAACTCTAAACTTAATTTAAACACCACAAGTTTTATCCACAGATATTGCTCTAGAAATAATGTTATAGACATCAGCATACATATCTATATACTTCCAGGGAATGGATTTTTGCTGCATCTATACATACCAAAAAGTGGTTGTGTATCATTATTCCTACAGCTTCAGTCTACTTCAATGCGTTTAGGTAAAATGACATACATAAAAGAGAAAAATGATTGTGTTCATATTACAAAAAATATTCATCGAAAATTGGAGTTCTATGTAAAGTAGCACACTCTCAAATTTGGAAATATTATTTTAAACTAAAGTATATTCCTCACTCAAATATCAGCACACAGTTGAAAAGTCTATTCTTTTTCAATAGCATAACTCAGTGCTGAGTCACAGCTGTTTCACAAAACGGAAGAGCCAAGAATAGATTGACCTGCCTTTCAACAAAGATAATAGCTCAGAATAACTTTAGCTGGACTAAAGGAGAAAGAGTGCCTAGAATTAAATATGTACCTAAAAAGTACAGAGTTGCAGCTAATAATCTATGTCAAGAACTCATAATGCCAAAGCATATACTTTTATAGAATAACATATTTAATTCAGTAAATAAGAGTTTGTAAAAACTACAGTATGAAAGTTGGAGAATTTTGAGATATCTCTACATTTTCAAATATTTTTTATTTATCAGTTATCAATTAACATTTAAATGAGCTGACCTTCAAGTGAGTAACCATAAGCCATCACTTCAGATAAAATTATGGAGTTAAAAGAATTAATATCTAAGTTTGTTTGCCAAATTGATTCTACCCTGGGAATTCTTAATATTATGACCTAAATATTACCAGTTTTTACTCTTGGTAGGAAACAATAAGACTACAGTTTATATTATTTTCCTATTCTGTACAAAAATTAGTTAAAAATCAAACTTTTGTTTCCAAACTCTAATGTAATCTTAACAATGCAATTCAAGCTGAGCTGGAATTAACATTCTGAGTAAGAAACACCATTTCCTAGACCATATAACAATTTCTGAATATCCCCTAGGTTGCGATTAGTTCATTTAACAAAATAAAAGTCTCTAGTATTTCTCAAGAAAGTAAAGACCAAATGATGCCTAATGACACTCTGTTATACTCATAGATCAGTGCCTTGCTGAGCCACCATCAGGGACGCTGTCTACTATAAAAGATGGAAACAAATTCACAGACCCACAGCCATGCATTATAGAGAGTGAGAAAACTTGGAACACTCAGACTTTGGGGAGATGTCGCCATCAAATCCCTCTCTTCAGGGTTCAGTGAAGAGGAGGTAGAAAGAGTATAAGAGCCAGGGTAGATGGAGGACAGCAAGAAACAGGGCTCTCTAAATCAATATGCACAAAGATCCCATGAATTCAAAGAGACCAAGGCAGTATGCATCGGGTCTATATAGTTCTTTACCAGGTCCTTCGTATGCATATTTTGACTTCCAGTTGTGGTTTCTTTTGAAATGAAATTTCTGTATATGTGAACTAGGGGGTCTCTGATTCTTATGCATTTTCTTGGCCTCTTTTCCTTTTTTGTGTTTGTTTTCTCCAGTTCTGATGTGTTAGTGTTTGTTTTATCATACCATACAACATTATATTATATTCACTTAGAGGCCTAACTTTTTTTTTCTAATGAAAGACAGAAAGGGAGTCCATCAAGACTATCCAGAGGGTAGGCAAGATATGTAGGGACTTTAGGGAATAGAGGGAAGGAGAACCATAACCAAGATATAGTAGGTGAGAAAAATAGCTATTTTCAAAAACAGAAAAAAATGCAAAGAGCCTTGAATGGACAAACACACTGTAATACAGGTACGTGGTTGAAAGAATAAATGGAACATTTTAAATCAAAAAAGAAATCCATGTACAGCTAAAACTCAAAAAAAAAAAAAAAAAAAAAAAGTGAATCCCTTTCTATAATTCTTAGATAAGCCACTACAAAAATACTGTGTACAATTC
>NC_034592.1:67848910-67851380 GCF_900095145.1 Mus pahari | reverse complement strand
GTACGTGGTTGAAAGAATAAATGGAACATTTTAATACAAAAAAGAAAAAAATTTACTACTAAAACTCAAAAATAAAAAAAAAAAAAAAAAAAAAAACCCTTAACATATAAGTGAGATAAGCCACTACAAAAATACTGTGTACAATTCTATCATTTGAAAATGGCAACAGACAATACTATAGGGAAAGAAATTAAGATGGTATTTTCTAGGGCTAGTTAGGTAATGAGAAGAATAATTGGTTATGGAGTTGGGTTTTTTTTCCTGCTTGTTTGTGTTTTTGCTGCCTTTTTTTAGACAAATGAAAAAATTCTAAAACTGTTCACAGAGCTATGTGATTATACCTAAAACTATTGCATTGTAAATCACAAATGTGCAAATTATATGTTGATGGACCTGTTAAGATAGTAACATGATGCAGTACAGCTGTTAATATAAGGTATTCTGTAAGTGAAAACTGAGGGGACTGGTTTAACTGTTGACCTTAGCGGTATTTCAGGGGGCCTGGATTACATTTGTAGAACCCACATGATGACTCATAACCATCTTTAACTTTGTTTTTATTGGGTCATATCTAGTTTTCTAGCCTCTGAAGGCATCACACACCCCATATGGCATACATACATACATGCAGTCAAAATACACATGACCAAATACATATTTTAAATTTGAAAATGAAAATAAAGTACCTGTTTTAGTTAAACGGGGCTGTTATAATGAAGAGCTTTTGGTTGGATAACTGTTAAACAAATAAAATTTATAGTAAAGAAATGGACAACTCCTAGATGAATATTGAGGAAGTTTATTCCAGCAACATGGCTGCTCTGGCAAGGAATCACATCCAAAGATCTAGGCCTGTGTAATCTGGCTAGAATACAGGCACAGCATACACCTTTAATCCATCTGACTAGAATATAGACAGACCTGCAGTATATGCCTTTAATCCCAAACAATGATGTCTACTTGAGGAGAAGACAAAGAGACAACTCAGAAAATGATTTGACCGAATGAGTCAGAGATAGGATCTGCCAAACTCTCACAAGAACAAAAATGAAAAAGGCTATTTGAGTTCAGTGCCGTTCAGTTGAATATAGTTGAGTTCAGGTGAGTTTGTGCATTTTGTTCAGTCTGTGCAGTCAGCGTAGTTCAGTTCACGAAGTTTAGATATAGTTTTTCTAAGCAGAGCAATTCAATCAGAGGCCAAGAGAAGCCAATTTGTATCAATCAGCTTGGAGAGGAGTTTGAGTGAGAAAAGCTGAATTGAATGAGCCAAGCAGAGTTCAAAAATAGCTAGAAAAGGTGAGTTTATTCAGCAATAAATTTCAGAGTCTGAAACATAGCTCTAGGTCAGCAAATGGAAAAAGAAGCTGAAGTCTTCTAGGCCCTGGCTTACAGAATATTGGAGCATATGAAAGCCAGAACCTTCCTAACCTATGCCTAGGGATGTTTAGACAGAAGGGCTCTGGGCTTAGCATAGGTATGGCTCTCATCTCATCACTCCATCTGAGGGAATAAAAGTGAAAATTATAGATGCATGTTCCAGTAGGTTGAGGAGAACTTATCTGTGTTCATAGACAGATCTTTTTATGTCACCAAATTGTAAAAGGAACTGAGCAGATAGGACAGAAGTTTCATTAATTTTTTTTGCACTACTCTCTGAGCTTATTTCTCTCCTGAGAGTTGATCTGCTGACACTTCTACATACTGTGTAGGTTTGAAGGTATGAATTTTAGTTTCAGAGACATGCATATTACAAAAGTAGCTAACCATTATCTTAGTTTATACATTGTTTTAATTTCTTAAAGCTGATATTTATAAACCTGGCCTCTTTCCTGAGAAAATTTGTTATGAGAAAAAAACTGTGGAGGAGTTCAGACTTAAGCTTGTAGTTCTTGAATAAGTTTATTGTATTAGTGGAGACACCTGTCAGTTTAACAGAAATGCTGGATGCCATTTCAAGCCATTTTCTCTAAAACACTGCTAAAGTGGTAAGAGAATAAGAAATAAAGACAAAAATGAAAGTGAAACCAGGAAAAATAAAACTACAAAAGCTGCTTTGCTTAGAGTGTGTCTCTTGGATCTCCGAAATACAGACTTCATTTCTCTGTAGCAAGATGTGCAGACAGTCTCATAGGGGACTCACTCTCCTCAAAATTTCCATAAACATACCAAACTAATAAAAACCAGGAAAGTTTTGCTCCACAGTAATAAGAAGGAACCAAACCACCT
Organism: Mus pahari; assembly: GCF_900095145.1. NCBI lineage: Eukaryota > Metazoa > Chordata > Mammalia > Rodentia > Muridae > Mus > Mus pahari. The sequence goes on along the minus strand of NC_034592.1, from coordinate 67,849,154 downwards.
CAAGGACAATAGATAAAAACTATTGCAGAGCTGAAATGCTTAATACTGAAAATGCCATTATAGCTCCTAAATCGACAGACCATCTTCTTCTAAAAGCAGAAATGGCCCTTTGGAGATGGGACCATCATGTCAGTCCTTATGAAATTTATATATATATATATATATATATATATATATATATATATATATATATAATTTATTTATTATTATTTTCTTTATTTACATTTCAAATGCTATCCCGAAA
>NC_034592.1:67845273-67848815 GCF_900095145.1 Mus pahari | reverse complement strand
TGATGGCTGATTAGGCCATCTTCTGCTACATATGCAGCTAGAGACTCGAGCTCAGGGGGTACTGGTTAGTTCATATTGTTGTTGCACCTACAGGGTTACAACCCCCTACAACTCCTTGGGTACTTTCTTTAGCTCCTCCATTGGGGGCCCTGTGTTCCATCCAATAGCTGACTGTGAGCATCCACTTCTGTGTCCTTATTAAATTTCTATCGATTATTTTTCAAAACATAGGGAAACTCAAATCCATAACAAAATAAGGCTAATACTTCATTACATTTTAAGCTGTTAGTAACTGGATAAGAAGTAAATAAATCTATGTGAATTATTTGAGAAAGAAAAAGAACATAAGGAGAAACAGCAAGAGCAGGACAAGAAGTGGATGCAAATATTTAGAATATTCTGTCCCTGAAAAGATGTAACAAACTAGCTTTCTGGAAAAACAACAAATATAAAAAAAAAAATTCTGCGTTCCTATGTCAACCTCCAGGGCTCCTTGGATAAATGGCTGATTTTAGGACTAAGGAAATAAACACAAAGATGTGTCTAAAATTCCATGGTATAGAAAGAAGTAAGAAAATATTTTTAAAATGATAGGGCATGCAGAAATAGAAGCCTGTTTGATGGGTCTCATGATGGCTAAACTGTAGGAAAATTTAGCATTAAATGAACACTATTTGAAAGAGAGGGTGAGATAAAATGGGTTTCTTTGGATATGTTGTAATGTAGATATATAAGTAAATAAATATAGGATATGTAAACAATACTTTGTAACATATTATGATGAAAATTGAAATAAAGAGAGAATTATAGAATTGGAAAAAATGCCATTGTGAAAACATACTCACAGTTGATTCAGGAAAAACATTTAATTAATACTTAAATTTTAATAAAAATGATGCTTTCTTGATATTTCAAAATATTCTATAGTATACATAGGTGCCTGGAAGACACAATTTACTGAGGTGATCAAAGTTAATATACAGCTTATTGAAAAATGGCTTCTCGTGATTTTAGATAAAATTCATAGAAAAGCCACTTCAGCTTTTAGACATTCTGTATTTCTATTGAAAGAAAATGATCATAAGCTAACAAATAATAAAGTAGAAAATTGTAAAAACAAAATGATATTGTTATTTAGAGCTATAGGCAAACTCCCTCAATTGCAGCTATATAAATTTCATTCCACTATTAAAATGATAATATTTATATATAATAAGTTGAGAGATTATAGCAGTTGCTGTACAACAACTCCACCACCACATGTAGCTAGTACAGCAAATAAGTACAATGTGGTTTTAAACTTCTCTTTCTCAGTACTAATCTATAGTTCTTACTAACAAAGAACCATATCAATAGGAAATCACTAGTGTTAGGAATAGCAATGAAATGGCAATCAATAATATTGGAGCAGGGCGTGGTGGCACACACCTTTAATCCCAGCACTCAGGAGGCAGAGGCAGTCGGATTTCTGATTTCAAGGCCAGCCTGGTCTACAAAGTGAGTAACAGGACAGCCAGGGCTACACAGAGAGAAACCCTCTCAAAACCAAAAAAAAAAAAAAAAAAAAAAAAAAAAAAAAAAAAAAAGAATAATACAAAAATCATGGAAAAGGGTCCAAGTAATGCAATATAAAATAACAGAAGAAAAGTTCCTACAGAAAAAATATTGAATCAATCTCATGTTATAAAACACAGAGGATAAAGCTCTTAGCAACTGTTGGGAGTTTATATCCTGAGGTAGAACATGGAAAAGTCATTCTCAGTGGTTTTGGCTAAATCAATCAATTCTGGAGAAATGGATCACAAATATGAATAGATTCTCCCAACAATGGCTAGTAAGTGGTGGCATCAGGAAACACACAGAATTTCACAGAACCATGGAACACAATAGGTAAACTCACTACCATACCACCTGCACAAACTTAAATATTCAAATACATATGAAAATCTCATATTGTACAACACAACTGCATACTTAAAATTTTATTAAACGTGTTAAATGTTTAAGATTGTAAGTATTCTCTTTTTTTCATGTTTTAGATATTTTCTTCATTTCTCAATCAATATGGAATAATGTAAAAATTCAAGTGTGTGGTTTTGCATAAATAATAATGTGCCAAAAATTTGGAATATTATGATTAACTGGTTTATTGACATATATCTTTCAGAATTATGATATCTGGAATTAACAAATACAAAAGAGGTGGTTTTGAAACTAATGAATCTACAGTTTTGCCTGCATTAAGTGCTTTCATTGTGAATAATTTGGCAATATATATTTTTAAACAACAGGAGGGTTTTTTTTTTTTGTTCGTCTTCATTTTACTGATACAAGTATATAAAATAAGCATTTAAAGGTACTTATAAGGGAAATGTTAGCATTTCAGTGAAGAATTTTCTAATTTTAGTTTTCCTATTTTTCTATAGGGCTTTTGTTCTGTGAAAACTTAAAATAAGAATTGAATCTTAAAGAACCCAGTTAAATTCAAGTCCTTTAAGCAAAGCAATATCCTGCTGTGTCTGTAATTGCTGGAAGGAAACCCTTTGGATAACCATGGCCACCCACTGGCCAGAGAAGGAAGGAAGGATAGACCTTCAATAGTTTCTCTTGGATTGAAGGAATGGATACTTTACTATGATGTGGATAAAAGAAAGAACAAATTGTATCATTAATTGGAAAGCACCAGTACAACTTTGATGAATTTATAAATCAAATAAAGTGAGAGAGGCTGTATGAAAGTAACCTACAGAAATACTAATCTTTTATGGGCTTGGTGCCCTTGAACCTTCTTATTTCTATCTCTATAATAAGATTGAAAGAATAGAAGCAAGCCTCACTTTGTTCGCTTATAGTTCATTCTCTAAGAGTATTAGAATTTCTGACTTCTACAAACAGTTTCATTTGTGTCTGTGGCATTATCTGAAAACTTTGAACTAAAACTGTTCCCCAAGTTGTGCATTTCTCATATTTCCTCATGTGTTTCTTGTTTATTTAGTTTTTAGTGGTACTAGCCTCACATATTAAAATTATTCCTTTCTTCAGGTAGAATTATGAAAACAACTGGATACTTTAAATTGGTGTTTTGAATCAGTAATCACCTGTCACTGGCAAGAGGGTGATGTTTCTGGCTTGGGAAAACTCTGCATGTTTCAGAAAGCCTTGAGCGACGAAGAAGTCCTGAAATGTAATGTGATTAGAAAATTCAAACCAGCTAGGATTGTGTGTGTGTGTGTGTGTGATGTATGCTATAGTGACATTTGTTGGAAACTACTAGATAGCAGAACTAACAATTAGTGCCATTAAGAAACAGTATCAAAAAAGTAACTATATGACAATATAATATTTATTCTAATAATACACACATAGACACACACACAATATTATACATATACATAATATAACATATGAGTTAAAGGGAAATGAAAATACATTAACTTCAAAATTAAAATGAAGTAAGCTTTTAGGACTGTTACTGTTAAATTGAATAAAAATTTCTTACTCATGATCTGCATGTGAATTCAGGTGGTATAAAAAAAAAAAAA
>NC_034592.1:67843202-67845053 GCF_900095145.1 Mus pahari | reverse complement strand
AAACCCTGTCTCGAAAAACCGAAAAAGAAAAAAAAAAAAAAAAAAAAAAAACAACAACAAAAACCATTTCTGTTGTCAATTTAAAGAAACATTCTTGCTTTCCTTTTTCAGTCTTTAAAACCTAATATTCTTTTTCTGTTCTGAAGGTAGCTTTCAGAAGCTCAGGAAACATAGTAAAGATTACTGGTACTGTACTTTGGAGATTAAGAGGCATGTGGTTTCTTAGTCTTACTGTAGCACACTGGTTATATTTTAGTTTCTTTTTCCACTAGCTTACTTCTATAAATTGAGGCTACAGTTAAACAGATCTTACATTTTATTGTGCTGTGATAGTTTTGCAGGTGTACCTGGTAAAAAATTATAGCCATTTTCCCACCCAAGCTGGATTCTATCATCTAGTAAAATGTTTTATTCTCAGAGAAATCTTCTCAGAGTTTCAGAGAACCTATTTAGCTCTTTAGGAGTGGATGGAAGGTAACTCACCATGAAATATTGATATTAAAGTGTGAGCTGAAGTGTTCTCAATTGTATACTAACAGTTTTCTTTTAAAGTCACTCCCGTACTCTTGAACTTCCAGAGGACTCATCTTTTGACTGTTTGCTAGTGCAGACTCCTATCATATCACCTCATAACAAAAGAAATTTGCTTCAAATGATTAATCATTTAGGCAAACACCTTTGCAATGACTTCCACATTGAATTCTGTTCACAAAGCAGAGCTAGTAGCATGTTAAAGAAATCCACAGACATATTTATTTCCAGTTATATTAATTTATATTTTTAGACCCGTTTTTGCATTCTTTACAATGAATAGATATGAAAGATTTCAAGGCATTTACTAAATGAGTAAACATTTTATCACAATTATCAGTAAGTGGATGTAAAAATAAGCAGATATTTGATACTATAACTACATTCTATAAACAATAAGATTAGGTTAGTATAGCATTGGATTAGCAAAACTCATTTCAAGGTGAAAACAAACTGTATCAAGAGTATACATTAAAAATAAACAAACAAAAAATACTCCCAGACTGAATCCAATCTCATAAATTCAGCATATTTAGTGTATCTCCACTCAAACTCCTATTTTACAAATTCTTAACCACGAAGATACTACTGTATCTTCTGTTTTAATTGGTCTTCTCAACATCTTCATGTCTTTAGGTATAATGTACACAGTGTTGAAATTGACTTTCTTTAACTGAAAAGTTAATTATAAGTGTTCTGCTCATCTTTTATAATTACTCAAATATTTAAGATTAAATTCCAAGGTTCTTCATTAAGCATAAATACCATTTATAACACCTTCTCTGAATTTCAGACCTAAAAGCTGCCATTTTCTGTCCCAGTGTTCTGATGAGTCAGCATCCGAAATCTTTCCGACCATGCTTTGTCTCCAGAGCCAGTAAAGCAGGGAGAAAAGGGTAAAGGAAAAAATACAACTGCAACAATCACAAAAATAATGATAAGAAAATCACATGGAGAGAAAAATTAAAAAGAATTAGAAAAAAGCCATCAATGGAAGAATTTTTTGGAATTTAAAATTTTCATTGGCAGACTCAAGCAATATATAGAGGTCATGAGTTCATTTTAAAGTTAAAGTGTCAAGAAATCATAAAATCTACATTGAAAAAAATAATGGGCAATGAGTAACTGAGAATTAAAAATGTTCAGGAAGAAGATATTTCCATGCAGAATTTGAAATGGAAAACTTTCCACAATCTTACTAGTGAAGTTTTCTAATAAAGTACCAAATAATATAGCTGTCCCCCTGGGGTAAAACTATATTCCAGATGTAACTATGAAGCTAGAGTGGGAGCCAGAGTACCATCTTTTTTTTTTTTTTTT
>NC_034592.1:67749811-67842987 GCF_900095145.1 Mus pahari | reverse complement strand
GGCCCTGGCCTTCCCCTGTGCTGGGTCATATAAAGTTTACAAGACCAAGGGGCCTCTCTTCCCAATGATGGCTGATTAGGCCATCTTCTGCTACATAGCTACATATACCATCTTAAAGGGCAGTTGCTGTTAAAAGTGAATTAGCCACCATCACAGGTTTGTGGCTTGCTCTGTCCATCTTGGAATAGTGGCCATGCCCTTTGCTTAAGCTACTAAAGTTGTGGCCTAACGTGATGTCTGACTTATGTCTCTCCAAAGTCATTAGTTGCTTCAGGCATCCAAGATCAACTGTGCATAAAGACGGGATGGTGAACAACGCTGTGATCTGGCTCTGCTCACAATCCATTTGTCTGTCGAAAGACAGCTAATGCACTGTAAACAGATATTTTTAAATGACAGTTTAGACTATGAAGGAGCTTAGGGTGCACATGAAAACCTGAAGAGTCCATAAACCAATATTCCATAGAGGCACAAATTCAAAACCAAAAGTCTGTTCCATTTTCTCATGCATTTGGATTTTGTTTCATCATGTGTGTACACATGTTTCAGTGATTCATTAATTGGAATGTTTTAACTATATTACATGGCATGAAGAATTTAAGAATTATTATATTCTAAAAATCATACACACTGATGAGAACACAACTATCCATGCTAAAATATGTATAAGTTTTACTATGCTTGGATTGGATAATCTCTTCTACTAGCATTATTTTAATGATGCAAAATGGACATGTTTTTCTGAGTTCCAAAGTAGGGCTCAGAGTTGGGACAACTTACTGCTTCTTCTTGAAACCATTAATGTGCATCAGACACAGCTACAGGGCTTTGAAAATGTAAGGGCCTTGATAAACCAGATTTTTTCCTTGTAGGTAAAATTCTTCCTAAACAAAGGCCATGCTCAAAAGCATATTTATGAACCCAAAGGATATGCAAGAGCAGCTATGCAGGTGAAAGAGATCTCATTTACATATGTCAAATTAAGTCTTCATGTTTCTAAAAGGTGCCAGAAATTTAAGTGGGTTTTAAATAGGTCAGAAAAATCTACTCAGCTCTCTGCAGGCTTCTCAGCTACAGACAAGTGACTCTGTCAGAGGCAGCCAGCGCTCGAGGAAAGGCCAGAAACGGCCACTCTGTGCTGAATAAATTCTCCTCGGTGACCTTTCCATGACAACTTTCTCATTTCCTATAATGTGGAGACAATTAGTGTTAAATTACGTGTTTGTGGAGCAAAGCAGCAAACCCTGATGCAGAGGTTTCACTGGACAGAGTGTCGGGGAATGTGTAAAAACAGCTCCTGACAAGTAATAGAATTGTCGTGTCCAGGTCCGTCCTTCCCTTACCAGAGGAGAACGTGGATGTCTAAATACTTGCACCAGCCCAAAGTGTAGCACAATGTTAAGTCAGGATACTTCTGACACCCACAATTAAATTCTTAGGTTAGTAATCTTTCAGCAACATAGTTGCCTGTATTTCTAAATATTGCATTTCAGTCACTCCTCCATTATTATTCGTTCAATGAACAGTCTTTTCATGACACGAATGAGATTACCCCAAACATCAAAATCAGAGAACTCGTATGTCCTTGGGAGCTTTCAAAAGGTGAATAAAGTAAGTGTGTTGTTTGAATAAGAACAGCCCCCATAGTCTCATATATTTGAATGCTTAGTCATCAGGAAGTGCCACTATCTGAAAAGGATTAGAAGGTGTGGTCCTGTTGAAGTAGTTTCACACTTGGGATGGGCTTTTGAAACCTCTCAAAACCCCAGTGTTGTTTCCTTCCTGCTACCAAAGAATATTGATTTAGAAGTCTCAGCTACTTCTCCAGTACCATGTCTATGGATTATAATGGGTTAAACCTCTGAAACTATATGCAAGCCCCAATTAAATCTTTTCTTTTATAAGAAGTGCCATAGGTTTGTGTGTGTGTGTGTGTGTGTGTGTGTGTGTGTGTGTGTGTGTCTATACAGCAACAGAACACTGATTAAAACAGTAAGTTGTCTATCATCAGGGTTATTCACTTAATATACACACTTTCAAGAAATTGCTATGCATTATGTATTATTGTATTTCTAAGAAATGAGTAATGAAAAGAACAATAACAAATACTTTTCCTATTTAGCTTGACTAATAATGATTAGGCTACAAATGTGCTTAATTTAATGTATACATGAAGTATTACATGGGTGTTTAGAGGTCAATGATTTAATACATATGCTAAAGGGTTGTGGACAGAAAGGCCAGAGAAGAACTTCGTGCTGGAGCCTATGTGGTTTTGAACAAGAATGCCCCCCCTTAGACTCATGCATGTGAATGTTTGGTTCATAGGGAGTGGCACTGTTAGAAGGAGTTGCTTTCTTGGAGAAAGTGTGTCATTATTGGGTCAGGCTTAGAGGTATCATTAACTCAAGCTATAGTCTCCTGTTGCCTGAAAATGAAGATGTAGAACTCTCAACATCTTCTCTAGCACTATGTCTGCCTGCATGCTGCCATGCCTCTTGCCATGAGGATAATGGACTAAATCTCTAAAACTGTAAGCCAGCTCCAATTAAATGCTTTCCTTTATAAGAACTACTGTGGTCATGATGTCTCTACACAGCAATTGAAACACTAAGACAGAACCAAAATAGTACAAAGGCAAAGAAATGATCAGCGAGGAAATGATCTGTTGTGTACCAAGCAATCATCCTGTGAATAACTGAGAATTCTGGAGATCGCCATGGGAAAAGATGGAGGTATCCCAATCAAATTTTATTTAAGAGAATGTATTAGCAGAACTTTTAATAAGTGATGATGAGCCACCAGTGAGGTGGAACTAATTATTTCCAGTTTATTACTGAATGTCACTTTCTATCACAGTGAAAAAATCTTAAAGAAAATGTTGATAAGCTCATTAATTGCTCTGCTTTGGTATTTTTCATAATGTAAAAATGGATAAATAATTAGATAAAACCCAGTGTTAGCAAAATTGTCCACAAGTTACTCAGGCTTTTAAATAATTCTACATGTTAATAAATAATGTTCTAGTTAAAATAAAAAAAATGCAAAGTAGCAAAAACTCAACAATCATGGGCTTTCAGGGATAATTCTACTTAATTGTTGACTTCCATATATGTAAGATGTTCTAGACATTTTACCTGACGTTAAAATGTTGTTAAACCAAAAAAAAAAAAAAAAAGTTGTTAAATATTTATTTTGGCAATTAATATTCTATGTTATTAAGAAGATAGTTTCTTTCCTTAAGTCTTACACATGTCATTGGTTACTGTGTTTTTTAATTCACTTTTAATTCACTTTTATATATTTACTAATCCTACAAATATGAAACAAACACATCACTCCAGTGTATAGTTCTCTGAATGGGAGAAACTGTATTTCATCAATATAAGAGCTACACATACAGTTCCTTCAACACCATACTACTAATAATCATGTTATGTTTGTCTCTTTACTTAGATATTTTTGATCCCAAAGAAAAAAGTTTTGAAATGCCACAGGCTAGCTGCCTCCATAGGTGGAGCCAGGGTTTGATGTATCTTGCATTCTGCTAGGGCTTCTGTCCCTCTAAAAACTGCTAACCATTTCCTCATCCACTTGAGGGTGATCTTCCTTGAATAATCTCAGTGATCCCAGGCATCAAATATGATACTGTGTATGTGAGAGAGAGATAATAGAAAGGGAAAAATAAAAATAATATATATTTATTGAATTTTCATTATATCTGGAAAGGTGACTAGAGAGAAGAAATACGTTTCTGCTCTTGAAGTCTTCCTCATGACTGAATTTCTACTCCACTTTCGCCACTTGGCAGGTTATTAGCCAAATATCACTGATATTCTATCTGGGTCAGTGTGTTACTGGAGAATTAGAGCAAGCAGAATGAGTAGGCACTACCATTTCCTGCTAATGGACATTAATTAGCTCCTCCTAGAAATATTACAAAGCTTATAAACTCGTCATTATTATTAAGTTGTTCATGAAAGTCAATATGGAGCAGATGTCCTAAAGATCCACTGCCTTCAGAATATACCACTAGCACTTTTATATTTACCTGTCTTGATGGCATTTTTTTTTTTTTGTGCTTTTGGGAAATTTAATTACATATGTCCCTTCCACTTATTCCCTCCAAGCCCCAATATACAACCCTGTAGTTGTTCATCAAGTTAATAGTTTCTTCCCCTGGCAATTATTTTAGCATACATGCATTTGGTCTCATATATATATATATATATCTCCAAGTATATGTTACTCACTCCATAATGTTACTTGTATGTTTCCAGAACTGATCATTAGGCACTCACTGAACAATCAGTTGGTGTGCTCTTCCCAGTAGATGATCATTTCTTCCATCCCCTGCTTTGCTTATTGCCTTATGTTGCTTTGTGTTATTGTTGAAGCCTCATGGGCTTTATCCCACCCACTTTGACTTGTTCATCAGTGTCATGTTTGGCTCACATTTGGACAGTCATATTCGCCAGACTTTATGTGTACATTTTCGGATGATACTGGGAGACACCATCTCTCTGCAAACACTTTTATTATCTGGCCCTTACAATCTTTCCACCCTCTTTTCTGCAATATTCTCTGAGCCTTTGGGTCAGGAAGTGTGTTATAGATGCTTCCCCTGCAACTGGCAACCACTACTCTGCATTGTCCTTGGCTATGGTTTCAAGTAGTGCTTTTCATCTGTTACAAAGGGAATTTTCATTGGTGAGGGGTGAAGATTACATTTTTATGAAGACAAATGTTTACAGATTGCTCGTATGGATTATTCTGGTTTAGTAAATTTAAGGTTGCATGCTCCCTAATAGTGAGCATATTTCACTAGCACTAAGTTGTTAGCTAGGTTTGCAGTGCCAGACAGTGTTTCCCTCTTGTTTAATGGGTCTAATGTCCATTTAGAGAGCAGGTGGTTATTTCCAAGGTATGTGCACTTTATTAAAGCATTTGTCAGGCTCTGAATGACTCAAACCATATGGAGTGAGTAATACAATGGTCCAAGATCTAGTGCTTTTTCTGAAGAAGGGCTATGACATTATCTCTTAGTATTAAGGGAATGACTGCTTTTTGCAGTGTTGGTTCTATATTAATCAATCTGGCAAACTGCGTAGCCAATTTTCAACTGAAAATAGATTCTTCTCTCATACAATACATCTTTACTATACTTTCCTCTCCCTAAACTCTTCCTAGCCATCATTCAACACTTCCCTGTCCCCAGTATGCATACCTTCTCTGTTTCCTCTTCAGAAGAGAGCAGGTCTCCAAGATAACAACAAAACAGGAAAAACAAGATTCAAGACAAGGCAAAGCCTCATCTTAAGACTGGACAAGGCAACGCAATAGGAGGAAAATAGTCTCATGTGCAGACAAAAGATTCAGAGATAACCTGCTTCTACTATTAGTAGACTCAAAAAAATACCAAGCAAATGTTCTAATGCCATTTTGTTAATTTTGTATTGTTAAGTGGTGTGTCAAATTCTCCAAAAAAAAAAAAAAAAAGATACTGAATATCAGTAATTCATTAATGATGATGTGCAAATTATGTTCTTTGAATGACAAAATAGAAAGAAATTAAGAAAGGAAGAGAGAGAGAGAGAGAGAGAGAGAGAGAGAGAGAGAGAGAGAGAGAGAGAGAAGGCCATGATATATCTAGAATAATAGAATAGAATGATCAGCTTAAAAAAAAAGAAGCAAAATCATTATCTCAATTTACTTAATAAATACAGTTAATTAACCATCTCTTTTTTTACCCAGGAATAAATTAGATAGTTGATTTCTTTGAAACTTCAGACACACAAAAAAGGAAAAACATCATATTTGTATGCCGGAGGGCATGACTATTGTCTTTTCCCTTGTTAGTATTTTTGACATTTCACACCTAATGGATGGGCTTCTGCATCCTCGTGTTTAATTGTTACCTAAATTGGCCAAATACATTTTGTGACACTCTCAAAGCTAAACATCTGACAAGTGTGTACACATAATTTATTCTTCAAATCTGTGACACCCTAGTGCCCATCACTGAGAAATTCATCCCAGTTTCTTTTTCTTAGTCTGTGCTTAAAGTTTAAACATAACATTGCATGTGAAAATTAAGCACAAACAAGTATGAGTTACATTTAACATATAATAAAAAATTCAGAGATATTTAGTGTAGACTACACATAGTTGTATTTTATTATACACATGCTTTTATTTTATTATAAAGTATTGACTTGAACATTTTCAAATTTAGAGAGAAATAATAATTACCAACTGTGACTTTCAGATTGATCACTAAATGTGAAAGATACAGGCTATGTGTTTTCCATGTGTGTGGTTTAGTGAATATGTGATCATGTAGGAGCTCATAAATGTTATTAGAGACAACAGCTATACACATGTATAATTCATCTTTGGGTAACTAATAACTAATACCTAATCAATTATTATGACCAGATATGAAAATCAACTATATACCAGGGACTATAAAAATTTCTCCAAATAATTTCTTAAAAATTGGAATTTACAGATCTCATAGTACTTAGCCCCTCAATCGAGAACTAATAACAAATTTGAAAAGGTAAGCAAATAAATACATAGACAAATGAGGATGTCTGTGTTTCATAAATCTTTATTTATCAAAGTGGTTAACAGGTTAGACTTGGCCTGAGGGCTATAATTTTCTCATGCTTATTGGATAGAGAAAGAAACAAATATGAGTTAAACATATAGTCTAAATCCAATATTTAATGAGAATTACTGTCTTTAATTCATTTTGATCTTTTAATTCATTGGATGTATGAGGAGAGAGTTATAGAAGTCAGAATGTTTACATTTCATGTGGTATTAAAGATTTTAGTGATTGCCTTATGCTTCCTTTTAGAAAATAAAATGTATGAGATGCCTTTAAAGAGTCAATATAATAATTTATTTAGTTTATATAAAACTACATGTAAGTGAATATTCATGTAAACATATATACCCATTGTTAATAACTGTAGGCTTTAAACACATATTAAAATCTAATACTTATATTGACTATATTCCTATGACTCATTATATATAAAATCTTTGAAATATATATTATATTTGAAATATATATATTTCAAAGATTTTATAAGGGTGTAATTATATTATCTACAAGTGACATACTCGCATGGCCAAAAATACTAAATAACTGAGCTTCCTTGATGATTGACAGAATGGTTTAACTGCATTTTCTAAGTTATGATAAGGTGGATAGTGAGGAGACTCTAGTTAAATATTTTTTAGGTTATATTATTATTTATTATTTTTTAGGTTATTTATTTTAGGTTATATTATTTATTTTACTTTTCTCAGAGGAAGAAAGCTGTCTGATTATATCATCTATGGTAACATATGCTTATGTAAATACAAGTAAGAACTATAAAATAAAATTTATAGCATAATCTGTTTAATATTAAAAGACATTATTGCCTTTTACTTGCTAAAATAATTTATTATAACCTACTCTCAATTTTTTTCTTTTTTCTTTTCTTTTAATTAATTAATTCTTTTACACTCCATGTTTTCCTTATCTCCCCCATCCAACCTCTGACTGTTCCACATCCCATACCTCCCCACCACACGCCTGCTACTCTCAATTTTTAAACACTATTCTAAAACAGTTATTTGTGTGTAGGTTTTACATTTCTATTTTACTGCTATACAACTCTTCAAATATAAACAATTGGGTGTCCTTTTGGACATAGTATTGGAGTTGTGCAAAAATAAGATGTAAAAATTTTTTTAAAAATATACTCTGCTAGAATGATTTAAAAAACAAATGTAACATATTTAGAACTAAGATAAAAAAATTTTACATGTCCATGTTATATATGTGAATGAATGTTAAAATCAAGTCTGTACCATATTACTAATATATGGAATTCACAAATTCTCCCTGAGAGTATTAGTCCTTTAAAGTAAGACAATATCAGAGTGTACTATACTCATGTATAGAAGTATGTCAATGAATCAGGTTATTTTATACAAGTAGCAAACAAGAGAATAAGTTCTTAGAACTTTACTTTAGAAAAAAGTAAAATACTTTTAAACTAAACTTGGATGAATAAATTGTGTGTTTACTGGAAAAATGTTTTGTGTCACTTCTGTTACTGTGCAGAAGATATTACAGTCTCCAAAGTAATAAAAATGTAAAAATCAAATATTATCTGAAGAATAATTTCAGTTCTAGAAGAACAGGTAAAAATTATTTCTATGATTCTAAATGTTGAATTATAAATTTAATTTATATTATATAATAGAATGTAGTAGATATAATATGAAAATTATTGGTTGTATAATTTATGTATAGTATATATTCACATATATTTGTTTTTATAGTTTTGATTTCTCCATGCATAACAGTCTATGAATGTTGTCTTGAATATATGCAAAATCTTTATGGTGATGTCTTATTGCTCAAGGTACCACATACTTAAGTAATAAGATACGAACAAACCCAGCTGGTACTATTAACATGGAAGCCTCATCCTTACCGGTTAGCGTCCATCATACTGTATCATGCTCTACATACTACTGGGAAGGAGGCAAGTAATCAATCATCTCATCTACGTGGAAGTCATATGAACTATAAATACCTATTGTTCAGGCAATTTATGCCCATGAGTACAATAGTGTCATGATAGTTATGGGAGAAAACAACAATTTTCTTTGTAGATTTAATGAGGGTTTTACAAGGTCAAACTCTTGTCAGGAACTCTTAGCTGGAACTGAAACTCATGTCTGACATGGTCATAGTTCCTATGAGATAAATTGCCACCACCATTCTGTTAAAGAGATACAGTAATAAACTGATGATCCCCGTATTATTATCCTTTTACCATCGATTAACGCATATTTCAACTTTCATCAGGAAATGTCTTCTTTTTGCAGAATACAGATTTTAATATAGAAACCACCAAATGGATGACATTTAGGGAATACGAGTCAAAATTAGTGGAGAGTGTCATTGAAACGGTATTTTCTAGAAAATACACACCTGTTGCACACATAAACTCAAAGCAGCTGTGATTCCACACACAAAACCTAAACAAAATCAAGACGGCCGAACTCCAAGGATGGATTGGCAAGTGACTCATGAAGTCTCAGCTGAAGAGCTACTGGAAATTGATGGCTGTTATGGAAAGGAGAGTCAATTGTCTTCAGTAATGAAACACTGAGAGATTACCTATGCGCCTGTAAATGGTCCTTTATTAATGTACATACAGACAGCACTAAGAAAACTCAAGAGATTTTTAAAAAGACCATGGCTATGTAATACTGATTATAAAAAGATGTGTGTGGAGCAAGGGAAAAGATAGAATGAGGGAGGATTTGTTCAAATTCTCAAACTGTGTGTGTGTGTGTGTGTGTGTGTGTGTGTGTGTGGTATGTGTGTAATTATTAACTCTATCTGATATAGATACTTACTGACATGATCCAATACAAAACTCACATATTTGAGTATTTGGGTATAGAATTGTGTGTGTGTGTGTGTATGCATGTATATCTATCTATGTCTATATGCATATCTATATCTATATATTTCTCATATATATATAATTCTCAAAATAAATAATCAGTTTCTTTTACTATACATACAAATTGGAGAATCCATACTTGAATTCCAAATCTAATACTGAGCTCATGTCATTTTCTGTTCTTTCTCATTAAGTACTATTGATCTTTAAATAGATATTCAAGGCTAAAGGCATAGCTAGAAAATTGAGTTGTGTAATAAGTGCTTTTCCAAGCCGGCATTGTCATATTGAAAACTTAATTATAAACAACACAGGTTACATGGGGGCCATCCTGCTCATCATCCCATCATTCAAACAGATCGAAACAAATCAAAAACCATGAAACTTGTTTTCTTTCATTTCACAAAGCAGCATTATAATAAGATGTCAAGTTGGCTTTCTTGTAACTATCTGCTAATGCTCTTTACTCCCTGCTTGGCTTCTTGTCAAGCTGTGATTCGACAGGTGCTTTTTCCCCCTAACTTTTTGGAAAATAAGAAATCTAAGTTCAATGAAAAAATTCTATTTATCAGTTCCTCAGGCTGAGAATTGTGTTGTTCACTGCATTCCACTCTTTTAAAAAATCCTTTGTGCAAATCTTTCAAACATATAGCCTCATTGACCCTTTCTCCCCTCCTTCTTTTCACTCAAAATAAAATGGTAAGCAATTAAACCAGGTTGCTATATTTGGTGTATCTAAACTTCACAAGTTGATAGCATAATGGTTTTAATAACTACTTTAAATGTAACATGGTGACAAGTTGACACCTGAGTTTTGTGTCCTGCAATTTTATTTTCTAGCATCTATTGTTGTACTACAGGAACTGCAATGTGATCAGAGTGAATGTTACATGTTTTCTATATTTTTGAGTTGATGTGATATGTGCATTTAATATAGACATGTAAAATTTCTCACGCTAAAATGCATGTTTAGTTGAGTGAGAATTATTTGAAAAGATCATAGAATGTGTGATAAAGTTACCAATGCTTTCATTATTGAGAATAAAATAACCAAAATATCATTTGTTTTATGAACTTTACTCATTTAGTTACATTTTGTGAAAATAATATTACCAATGTTCTATTGAAATAAAAATATAGCATATTTAGTATATACTATATTTTATTTAGTTATTTAGTATTAACTTCAAATTTAGATATAAATAATCTTAAAATCAAATGAATTATGTAGCTTCAGAAAAGTACTTTTACAATATTACTAGAACTTAGGTATTATATACTAGGTTATGAGACAGTTCAGTCTTAATAGCTTTGTAATAACAATGGTTTAGGTATGTAACTGTGACAATAGCATATGGTATTTTCTAGTATTCCAGATGGTGCAGGTTTTATTGTTACATGTAAAAGTGCTATTTTGCTTGGAAAATATCTAGTTCATAATTTCTGATCTTGACGATTCTCTTATAGGGACTAACAAACAAGGTGTTCTC
Organism: Mus pahari; assembly: GCF_900095145.1. Lineage (NCBI taxonomy): Eukaryota > Metazoa > Chordata > Mammalia > Rodentia > Muridae > Mus > Mus pahari. The sequence continues at coordinate 67,832,009 of NC_034592.1, read as the reverse complement.
ATGCATAACATCTTGTTTATGGAGATTTCAGTTTCTGGTCCAGAGTCAAGGTATCTAAGGAAATCTTAGGTTCTTTCATAATCACTCATTGTTCATTCTTAGCTCTGAACTAGCATTAATATGATTATAAGATAAACTTTTGAAATATAGAAACTTAGAAGAACAATAGCTTCTACTAATCTATAAAATAATAATCTCATTACATAGCATCAGAAACCTACAAAAGAGAATTCCCTGTTTTGGTGTGACCCACCCTACTTTCCACTCTCACCAATATATTTGAAAAATACCATATTTAATACTTTCTTTAGCTTTATAACTATAAAACTTCAGGAAATCATTTCCACATTGGATCATGGTAGCATGGCAATCAGAATTCACATTTTCATACTAGGTTGCAATTACTCATATTTAAGCCCAGAATAAATTATCTTATTAGTCTTGAGGGGCATATTGATTTTTAGGTTGACAGATCACACAACAAAGTCTTTCTGAGACTAGCTTCTCTTGTGGTACAGATGAACATAAAAGTGATCACTTCATATATGTATATGCATAAGTGGTCTACACCATGTGTACTATATGTAGTGATAGTGTTCATTAAAAGAAATTTATCTACCTGGATCCCATGAATGTGACCTTATATAGACAAAGGAAGTACATGCAAATGATAAATTGAAAATACTTTAAATATGGTGATTTTCGACTGGTTGACTCCTATATGTTCATAACTAGGAGTGTCCCTATTAGAGAGTCTACCCCATCCGGGAATCCATCCCACCATCAGCCACCAAACCCAAATACTAATGCACATGCCAGCAAGATTCTGCTGAAGGGACCATGATATAGCGGCCTCTTGTGAGGCTATGCCAGTGCCTGACAAACACAGAAGTGGAGGCTCACAGTCAGCTATTGGATGGAACACAGGGCACCCAATGGAGGAGCTAGAGAAAGTACCCAAGGAGTTGTAGGGGGCTGCAACCCTGTAGGTGCAACAACAATATGAACTAACAAGTACCCCCTGATTTCGAGTCTCTAGCTGCATATGTAGCAGAAGATGGCCTATTTGGCCATCATTGGGAAGAGAGGCCCCTTGGTCTTGTAAACTTTATATGACCCATCAGAGGGGAAGACCAGGGCCAAGTAGTAGGAGTGGGTGGGTAGGGGAGCAGGGGTGGCGGTGGGGTATAGGGAACTTTCAGGATAGCATTTGAAATGTAAATAAAGAAAATAATAATAAATAAAATTTAAAAAAAGAGAGAGAAACAGAGTTAAAAGACAACTGTAGAATAGAAAGCCATGTAAGAGCAGACAATCATAAGACAATGTAATACATGGAACCAGCGGAAGATGGAGGAGGCAAGGAAATGCTATCTTCCAGAGTCTTCAGGAGCATGGGTCTGATAATACAATCGTTTTTGACTTCTCTGATCAAGTACTGTGAGGGATTAAAGTGTTACTGTCACAAACCAGCCTCTTTGCTGTATGGATAGTGTAACTCAAGGAAAATGCGGATTTTTCTGAAGCTCAAAGTTAGTGATAGATTGCTTTCTTGTGCAGCAGTGTGTCTACATTCCATTTCAGTAATGTTGATCAATATCAATTATAGCTCTATGGCAATATCATGAGAGCAAAGATTTTGAATGACAAAGTGGTATGGTTATAGCATTTAGAAAATGATTGTCATTCAGGGTACTTCAGATTATTTAAATATGTGATTGGAGATCATCAGTACTTCATTATATTAATTGCTCCTAAGCATACTTAAAATAATCAGAGAGTACTCAGACTCAGGATTCTGTTTTAATTTTAAAAATAAATTATTAATAATTTATGCAAATTCATGTTTCAAATATTTATATTATGTTACCGGTCAATAATTGCATCTGTTGATCGATATAAATAACTAGGTAAATAGACAAGGTACAACCACTCTGGAAATCAGTTTCACGGTTCCTCAGAAAATTGGACATGGTACTACCAGAGGATCCAGCAATACCACTCCTGGGCATAGACCAAGAAGATGTTCCAACATATAATAAGAACACATGCTCCACTATGTTGACAGCAGCCTTATTTATAATAGCCAGGAGCTGGAAAGAAGACAGATGTCTCAAAACAGAGGAATAGATAGAGAAAATGTGATACATTTACACAATGGAGTACTACTCAGCTCTTAAAAACAATGAATTTATGAAATTCTTAGACAAATGTATGGATCTGGAGGATATCATCCAGAGTGAGGTAACCCAATCACAAAAGAACACACATGATATGTATGCACTGATAAGTGGATACTATCCCAGAAGCTTGGGATACACAAGATAAAATTCACAAACCGCGTGAAAGTCAATAAGAGGAAGATCAAAGTGTGGATACTTCGGTCCTTCTTAGAAGGGGGAACAAAATACACATGGAAGGAGTTACAGTGACAAAGTGTGAAGCAGAGACTGAAGAATGACGATCTAGAGACTTACTCACCTGGGGATCCATCCCATAAACAACAACCAAAACCAGACACTATTATGGATGCCAACAACAGCTTGGTATAGCTGACTCCTGACAGGCTCTGCCAGTGCCTGATATACAGAAGTGGATGCTCACAGCCATCCATTGGGCAGATCACAGGGTCCCCAGTGAAGGAGCTAGAGAAAGTACTCAAGGAGCTGAAAGGGTTTGCAGCCCCATAGGAGGAACAAAAGTATGAACTTACCAGTGTCTCCAGAGCTCCCTGGGACTAAACCACCAACCAAAGAAAACACATGGTAGGACTCATGGCACTAGCTGCATATGTAGCAGAGGATGGCCTAGTAGGTCATCAATGGGATAAGAGGCCCTTGGTCCTCTGAAGGTTCTATGCACCAGTATAGTGGAATGCCAGGGCAAGGAAGAAAGAGTCGGTGGGTTGGCAAGCAGGGCGAGTGGGGGAAGGGATAGGGGGTTTTCGGAGGGGAATCTAGGAAAGGGGATAACATTTGAAATGTAAATATAAAAACTACCTACTATGAAAAACAAAAAAGAATATTAAATAAATTATCATAAAAAATAAGGAAAATAAATTGTCATTTAACCTTATATGAGTGTCTTTAGTCATTCAAGTAAAAATCTAGTTTAGCTAATCAATAAAGTCATAATATTACGTTGACCCATATACAAATAAAAATAATCATGTGCCAACATATTTTACATGTTGTGTTTTCCTATATGTGTCTGTAAAATAAAAGTATAAAAACAATGATAATAAAGTCAGGCAAGAGGATCAGAATAATCAATATATCATCAAAATGTTGTTTCCATTGGCTTGATGTTTGTAAAGGGAAAATCTTTTAAAATGCCAACATTAATGTCAAAATTAAAATTTCTCCACTATCTATGAATGTCTGAAAATCTCTTTTGAGAAATGATACATTATTGCTTCCATAATGTAAAAATCATATGTATCATTTTAAAACAGATATTTGTTGCATATGGTTAGCTAAGAAACTGAAAACAAACTTAACTTGTTTTCACAGAAATTTTGGTGACAATATTTGCCTTAAGAGAGAAAAATTTACAGTAAAACACAATATGTTCCTAAAGAAGGAGAAAATTGGGGTTATGTTGGAAGTTCTTGTCTACTGTTCTTCTCCCCTGCCAATCACAAGCTCATGCTAGTGACAGACTCATCAACTAGAACTACAGGTACATTACAAGCCCATCTCTGCACATCTATGGCCACTGATCTAAAGGCTAGTTCCCAGACTTCCCTTTTAAAATAAATAAGCAAACAACTCCTAAACTAGTGGAGTGAATCTGAACACGTGTTGATGCTGTTTCAGAATCCGATGCCCAGGTCTCTTCTGGAGAGAGATACAAATAAAAGGATTGCAGAACCCACATTGACAATAGCTGGTAAAGTGGAGGACAGAGCTACAAACTTCATTACATAGTGTTAGGTTCAGAGTTCTCTACTCTCTGCATTCCCTGATCACTAAATCCACTTTTGAACTTTTATGAGATTCCCAAAGGCTTTTAGAGCTAGAACTTTTGGCTGTTAGATAAACTAAGGAGGGATTCATTTCTCCAAAACAAGACAACAGCTGAACCAAACCAACCAACCAAAGATTTTTCTTGGTCCCAGTTCAATGAGCACAAGTACCCCCTCTGTCACACACCTTGACCCTCCTCTGTCACACACCTTGACCCTCCTCTGTCACACACCTTGACCTTCCTCTGTCACACACCTTGACCCAGAGTTGCCTTAATTACCAGAACGTTGAATTTCTGAATTTTCTATCTTTATTCACCTGTTTTGATTCAATTTACCCTAATCTGTGAATAAACATTGTTTATTCTGAGAATTTTCATGTACAAATTATACCAATAAACAAATCTTATGATTTCCTCTCCTCAAGTTGACAAAACAAACACTGAAAACAATCAAGACAAGTGACCCTTGTCAACTTGATACACAAACACGTTATTGTACAATTGCATCCTTCCCCAGCTTTTTATCCTCAAGATCTCAAATTAATATCTCTATCATAATATATAACCTAAATACCTTTAAATGGTCTATATTCTGAAAAAAATCCAACCATGTAAAAAAAAAATCTCTAAAGTTTGGACCATTTCTTGGACATTCCAAATCATGCTCACTTATCTTCATGTTTATATATCAATGTATTATGTAACAAACTCTAGGCATGAATTTAATCATTACTATTGCCTAAAACATGATCTATCATAAAATTTCCTAAACAATTCACTGTAAATTTTAAAGAACATCTATAATTTCTATGGGAGATAAGGATAATATTGCTGTGATTTGTACCTACACACACACACACACACACACACACACACACATATATATATATATATATATATATATATATATATATATATATATAATTAAAGAAACTGCTTCAAAAAAATCTCTAAAGTATACAAGGTCTCATATCTGTGGGTTTCTGTAGAACCACATACCAAATTAATTTATTACAAGAATAAAGATCTAGGACACAGTTACTTTCAAATTAAAGTGAGAACCAAGCTCAACTTCTGATACTCAGGATCTTTGGTCTCCTAAGGGTCTGAGCAACCCCACCTCTCTGGCTCTATATCCACAGCACACATAGGGTGTCTCATAGCTCAGGCAAGCTCTACCACGAAGCAGCTTCTGTACTTGGCTGTCATTCCATGATACAGGTGTTTCCATAATTTCTGGAGTCTCCACTTTAACTGTAATGAGCCTTTATCAACAGCTTCTCTTGAGCTGTTCTTGGCAACTTAGCTCCTGCCTCGTGGTGTTAAGCCTTAACTTTACTTCATGATCCTTTTTAACCTTGAGGCTGCTATTGAATCTGAGGCTGTACCTTTAGCAATGGCCTCTCCTAGGCTCTCACACGGCCAAACGTTAGCTACTTTCCCTGACCCCTTCATTCTTTCAAAACCAATACTGAGGATTTTTGTCTTTGTGATATTAGTCTCTTCATAATTCCAGCTCATCAGAAGAACAGTAAAGGCTTAATACAGAATATTGCACAAATAACCATGGAAAAGTTTTCATTTTAAAACTTCATAAGCTAGGCCTCCATTATCTGCATTGCTTTCAACACGTTTATCTTCCAGGTTCCCAAAAAAACAGCTCACTGAGTTCTGGGTATTCAACACCTTTTTTACTACAAATTGCAGTCCTCCCTAGTACACAAGTTCAAGTCTGCCACAGCAATATTCTAGTTCTGATACAAATTCATGTGTTAAGTATGGTTTCTGTTGTTGTGATTAAGGCCATGACCAAAAGCAACTTGGAAGACAGAAGACTTAGCTTAAAGTTCTAAGGTCCACCCGAGGGAAGTCAGGCCAGAAACTGAAGGTTGGAACCTGAAAGAAGAAACTAAAGCAGAAGCCATGGGTGTGTGGTGTGTGTGTTAATTAATCAATCGTTAATCAATGCAATATCTCCAAAGACTTGTCTACAGGATAATCTTATAGAGAGATTTTTTTTTCAATTAAGTTTTCCTCTTCTCAGATGACTCTATCTAGTGACATTCTGACAAAAAAATAAAAAAAAATAAAACCCAACGAACAAAACCAGAAACAATAACAACAACAACAAAAGGACACTGGTTTATTTAAACAGAATAATTTATGTAGGAAGGAGAAATGAAAAGAAAAAAATGACTAAAAATCTTTAAGAAATCATTCAACAAATAATAACTAACGAAATATTGAAATATAGGAAAAACTTTTTGTTAAGGAACAAATTAATATATTGCCTTATTTTCATTATTCATAGTTGTAGAAGTCCTTCTTTATCTGTCTATTTTTTAATGTTGTTGTTGTTTTGTTTAAATTTGAATAGGAGGAAAAATGATTTTAGTGATTATTCAGAGTCTGGGTTTAGGATGGTTGGTGGGGGATATAGAAAAAAATCAAGGACATAAATTTGGCACACTGTGAGCAGTACATGCTTCATATAACATAGAAGGAAAATTCAGAATGAGCTGAAGGAAAGACAAAATCTCAGTAAACAATTTAAGATCTGGGAATCACCCACAGGAACATTCATTATATCTACTGTGCACAAGAATCTTTCCTGATGAATTTCTATAAATAATCAAGACTTTTTATGTGGTATTTCAATAGGTTCTCTTGAATATTATGTGGGTGGTGAAGGAAGGCTGTAATTATTACAGTCTGGGTCACAGAAGAACTATTAGACATCTTTCTGCAATGAGGATTATTCATGGAATGAATCAGAAATTACAAGGTAAACAAAGACTGAAAATCAATACATGCTGCCAATGAGCTGAAATCATCAATAGGTCAAAAAAATTCTCTGTTCTCCCCTGTAGCATAATATTGTGCACTATGGAAAGATCATCTTTGTATTAGTCAAATGCTGATTTATCTGCCCCTGTATCTGGTTGTAATACAGATATGGTATTGTAATGCTTATTCTAAGAACCTTCTGTTTCAATTTTATGTAAAACATTCTCTCCATTGTTTTCTTTTTTCTTTTTAGCTTAAGTTTGGTTATTTGTTTATTCATTTACTTCTCCATTGTTTTCTTATTTGTCAATAAAACTGTTTAGCCAATATCTAAGCAGGGGAGAGAGTACAGTTGGACTTATGATCCCAGCCAGGCAAAAGTAGAAAGAGAGTCAGAGATGAATCACCACATGGAGGAGGTATGAGGACACCATGGGAAAGATCTGGAGCAGAGAGAGCCAAATCAGTATTACAATGCAAGTATATTGGCAATTTTGGCTTGGATATAGCCACATTGGCTTTGAGAGTTAAAGTAGAACAACTACTTAGATACTGTGCTAGAAAGATTATCAAAATAACCCTCTATTCTCTGTCTCATTGATTTGGAAACTAACTGGAATAAAGAAGAAATCACTGCCCACAAAATTGCTTTAACACTCCCCTACATCCAAGTCAGCAATAAAGGAGCTCTGGATACTGCTGACCTCAATTGAGGTACATCTTCACATATTACAATACAAACTCAATATGAAATGGACATTTGCCAAGGATTGGTTTTTTTCTAATGAACCACTAATGTAAGTAGTTTGATAGTCAAGCAAGTTGGATCTCCCCAAACAGACATTCAGCATAATTTCATAATGTCTAACACTAGCAAAAATCTCAAAACCTTGGAATTACCAGTTCCAAATTGAGAAGTAGTCAGGGTAACATACAAGTTCACTAAAGTTGTACCTTTAATAACTGTACAAAAATTGAGATTATTAAAATCACCTAGTTAATATTCAAGTTCATTTTCTTTTATAACATGGAAAAGTATGTCATTCAAGTTTGCCTTTTAAAAAGATGAACAATTATTATGAAAAGAGGATGAATATCCATTCCTAATATTATAAAGTCATGGCTTTCCCATTGATGCTTTTGAAATATAGATTTTTGTTTGCATAAAAGAGCCAACAAAATCCAGAATTCAAATTCCATGTAGTTACTCAACATAGACAGAAATTTTTGAGATTATAATTTTACTCTCCTTTCCTTTAACTTCTTTTAAATTGTTGTTATTGAATTTATTATTATTAATTAACTAATATTATGTTTAATGTGTTGGCTCCTTTGAAATATTGTTACTCTGGCATATACATATATTCATGGCATGAGTTTTTTAATAGAGGAAAACTAAGAACAAAGTTTCAAATTGTACCCTATATCTATTGTTCCCTGTCAAGTGCCAGCTAAAACTAAGATGTGATTCTCCATTTGTTCTTGACATTATCATATCTGTCATAATGCTAAATTTCATATTTATTTTTCCAAAAGAATTCTAAGAATTTTCATACATTTGTAAAGTAAATTTTTATAAAGCTCTTTCATGCAAAAGACTGTGTGTATTATTGTATGTTTATTAATTCATGTATATGTTTACTTCCTCATGTGTGACCTGTGTTCTTTTCAGAGGGCAAGCGAGTCCCTGAAATTTTAACATCATCTATCTTATCCCTTCACTTCATTTTCAGTGACATCTAGAAAGTTGTGCATTGTTGGAGTGATTAATCAGGATTTGCTGCAAAATGAATGATCTTAGTCCTGTCACTTCTGTAAACATCGTTAATAACTGTGATGAAATGCAATGGTATTTCTTAATGGATTCTCCCAGAAACTTAGGTGTTAGAAGTTTTGCTGCTACTGACTAAAGCATATAACATTAGTGGCCAGCCAAATGATGAGTTTATATATGGTAATCTATTCCTCCACTCCAATTTTTCCATCTTAGTATTAATATAGATCATTAAGGTGATTTTATTTAACAGTACAGATTTGTACTGAGCCTTTGTAGGTAATATGAATTTAGACTACAAGTAGTGGGAGTGGGTGGGTAGGGGAACAGAGGTGGGGGGAGGGGTATGGGAAACTTTCGGGATAGCATTTGAAATGTAAATAAAGAAAATAATAATAAAAAAGGAAAAAAAAAGAACTATATTAAATAGAAAAAAAAAAGAAAATAGAAAACATTGTAAATGAAGGTGTTGAAAAATAAGTAAAATAAACATTTCTTATTTTTCCTGTTTTTCATAATTTCCCAGAAGAATAGTGTTTGTTCAAGCATCACTGAAAACTACTCAGGAGTGCATAATTGGGCATTCAAACTGAACACAATTTTTCTCTAAATTATATATATATATATATAATATATATATAATATATATATTATATATATGATCTAGAAATACTAGTTTACTCTGTACTACTTTATACTTAGCAGAACATCTATGCAGTGTATATCATGTGCTCCTTCCCCAAGCTTTGGCTTTCTTCAGGAACTATTCCCTATATATGACCCTATTTCTGTAAGTTAGGGATCATTACACTTAGGGATCACTTATTTCTCTTTAAGCTTTCTTATCCTGGTTTTCCAAACTATATAAAATAGCATGTCTTTCTTCAGATAATTATAATTATATAAAATTTATGTGGGTTCTGACTTTTCCATGAACTGTGAGCACACAGAGATATTTTAACAACTATTCACAAAACTACAAAGTTAAATTTAAAAGGCTATTACAAAATTGTGCATTTTAAATTTTAATATAATGTTATATGGACAATAATATGTATAGTAGATTAGAAAAACAAAATAAAAGCACAAATTCTGAATTGCAACTTTACAAACTATAAGTTAACCATGTAAGATAAATCCAGAGATAATTAATTTTGTATTCGTTCAATTTGTAGTTCATTGAAAATATAAATAAGTAAAAGCTTGTTCTACAAAGAAACAAATAAAGAGCCACCACTCTCTTCCTTCCTGATGTGAGGTCACTTTATTTTCAATCACATCTTGTGTTACAGAATATCATGGAGTAAGTGGCATCCCCGCCCGAGCAGCTCCATGCTCTTCTTTCTGCTCTCGAATTTCTTCATATATTTTTGTGGGAACAGATTGTCTCCTTCACTAACTCTACCTTGAAGAAGGTAAACTATGTTTTTTATACCATAGACCTTTACACAGGGCTGGTGCTCTCAATCACAGCTGAAAAGTATACAATCCTCTAAGTGCATTTCAAGATGAAAAATTGCTATCATGCACCATCCCTAACCTTCACAAGCTGCAGAGGCAGACCTTGACCTTGGAAAGGGCTTCAAACTGGCAAGAATGAGTTCCACTACAAACGGAGAGAAAATGTGAAGTCAAAGATTCTTCGAAGGATGAAAAGGTTCCTGTTCATTGCCTCATGCCAAACCATTAAAACAAACAAAAGGTTGAGAGGTCTCTTTTTTATTTTTCTTATTTCTTCTAAGATCATTAAAAAAAAAAAAAAAACCAAACCTACCGAAGAGAACTAGACACAAAGAATCAATTTTTAAAGGTATAACTTTCTGAGGCACACTGTATTCTAAAGTGTTTGTTTTCTGCTTATTATTCTCCTTCCTTATTCCACACTAAGAGGCCAGATTTATCATCAGTTGCTTGGTTTTCTGTTTTGATTACTGTCTGCTTGTTATTCTTTCTCTCCTACTCTATAACTGTGCACATCTTTTAAACATGGATTTTAGTTAAGTATCAATTTGAATAGAGAATACTGACAGTGAATATCCATGATTTCCTCATACATTAATGTACCTAGACAGGAGGATTATCAGTTACATAGAGATCTGATGAGTTATAAATATCTAAGTAACCACTTAAAGTTCATTTGGTTTTCTATAGAACAGTATTTTCCCACCTCTATCTTCATACACAATACAGCACCAATGTCATTTTTAAAAGACAAGCTAACAAATTACAACCTTACAAAAATGTAGGTAAATAGGGAAAGTGTTTCAATGTATTTTACCATGCATAATTATTTTTTAAAAAATAATTAGCTATCTGTGTAACTCAAGTGAAGTCTTCAGAGAGATAGCATTTAACATCCACCTTACAGTCTATAAAACAACCAAGAAAAGTAAATAATATATGTTGGAACATCTACAGAGAAATCAGAGGCTTCACAAAGTACTGTGAGAATGTGAAAAAGGCCAGTCACTCAAACAGAAGCCTGAAATGTCCTCAAAACTATTACCATAGCTACAACATGGTCCAGAGGTCCTCTTTTTTTTTTTGTATAAGCAAGATTGATCACTCATCTGCATAAAGATTTATGTGCAGGTTTGTAAATATTGCTTAATTATTCATAATAGCTACAAACTGGAAGCAACTCATACTGAGAAATGGATAAACATGACCTGTAAGTCCAAACACTATACATCACTCACCTGAAGGAGGGTTGGTGAGCTGACTCATTTGACACCAAACTTTGGACATAATGAAGGAAACAAATAAAAAATAATATAGCCTACTGCACCATTTTATTTATGCTAACATTTTCAGAACAAGCAAGTCTTTAGAGATGTAAAATAGATATGTGTTTGTTGAGGGCTGAATGGCAGAGAGAATGGTTCTACCACAAGTGACTATGGGTTGTTTGGGGTGAGTGGAGTATGAAAATGTTTTAAAATTAATTGTGCTATAACTGTGAATTTCTAGACACTATGTGAACTACTTGTCAATATGATACTCACTAAAAGCTATAGAAAAGTCAATCTTTAAGTAAGGTTAATATTTAATATTTATATTTATATAAAGAAATGGAAAACACCAAAATAAAAATACTTAATCATTAAGATATACTCTCATTGCCTCTGTGATACATTCACACCATTATGTATCCCTGCATGAACAGGGGACATTTGGCTTGCTCATAGCTAATCATACACCTGATTAAGGACATTTACATTTCTAATACATTAGAGACTGTTCTATCTATATTATTTAGACAGAGAACCAAAGAGTTTTTGACTGAGTTATGGAGAGCTCTAAATTATTGTTTTAAGAGGCATTTTTATTATCTTTTGTTATGTACAAGTTTCATTCTAGATTAAATTCTTCCATTTTGGAGGGAAGCTTCTTCAGGAATAGAATGTGAAAACACAGGTAAAACAATGGATATTTTAAGAGTGTTTATAGGACGGTGAAACAGTTCTGAGTGGGGCTAAACACACTGTCCTTCAGAGAAGGTCCTTAACACAGGGAGGAAACATATCAAAATAGCTTCAGGAAGTTGATGATTTTATCAGATTCACTGGGACTGGCTCTTAAGCCTGGTTTCACGATATGAATTCCTAAATGTTATGAATGATATCTTGCTTGATAAAGCTGATTAACAATATCATGTTAATATCAATGAAAAGTCATGTCCCAATAGACAACTGTGTCCTTCTAGTCTACTATTCATCCTCTGGGCAATGTCTGCTCTTTTGACTTTTCTGGCTTCTTTTGCTCTCACCAGGATGTCCTGCCTTGGATGGAAATGTTACCCTTTCTTTTCATCTCTTTCTTTTTATCTCTTAGGAATAACAGAGCTTCAGTGTCATCTACTACGTTATAATTTTTAAATAAAAGAAAGTAAAAAGCAAAAAGACTCAATGATTCTCTCTTCTCTTTCTCTTATTTATTTCTACTCCCCATACTTTGTCATACTGGTGCATCTGTTGTACTTCTGTTACATTTTCAGTTAATTCATTTGGGTCCCATAAATAGAGCACCTTTTTTTAAAACCTGGGGTACCATATTTCCATTTTTGAGAAATCATGCAAAAATGTGTTCCTAAACGAAACTGGTGTGAGGCAAATCTAAGATCCTGTAGAGCAGGGTACACAGGTTCTCACAGACTGACGCAAGAACACATCCTGAAATCCTGACTCATATTTTGAACCAAAGTGTTCTTTCTTCAAAGGAGACAGACAAAAGCCTTGCAAAGCAAAATAGTTTAGGCAATATGTGGTAGGAATCTGGAAATCAGAAGAAGCACTGGTTATGAAACAGGAAATGGGATGGAAGATAATGTCTCTAGGCTGAAAACAAACAAGGTGTGTACAATTTTTGGACAAAAGCATTAGATTTGAAACTCACCACACCCAGGAAATGACAAGCTATTCTTCACACTGTTTTTTTTTTTAATTAAATATTTTCTTTATTTACATTTCAAATGTCATCCTTCTTCCTAGTTTTTCCTCTGAAAATGCCCTATCCCCTCCCTGTTTCCCCTGCTCCCCACCCACCCACTCCTATTCCTGGCCCTGGCATTCCCCTATACTGGGGCAATGAACCTTCACAGGACCTAGGGCCTCTCCTCCCATTGATGACCGACTGAGCCATCCTCTGCTACATATATAGCTAGAGTCACAAGTTCTACAATGTGGTTTTTTTTTTTTTTTTTTTTTTTTTTTTTTTTTTGATTGGTGGTGTAGTTCCAAGGAGCTCTGGGAGTACTGGTCAATTCATTCTTCACATTGTTAACTGTAGTGATGATTTTATGTTTGTGTTTATGTGTACATAATTAAATGAAATGTGATAATGTCATAAACCAAAAGACATTTAAGATATGAAAAGTTTGGCAGATGCAAAGAAATATCAACAGAATATATTCTAAAAAGAAAAGAGTATTTTAAATTAAAATAATTTTAAATTAAAGACAGCAGTTATAGAATTTATTATCATCTATTTGGAATCATTTTTATTTATGCATGTGTCTAGTTTCATGTGAATGCTTGAGTATGTGGGGGGAAACATCATGAAGGCAAACAACCGCCATGGGTGTAATTTTGGAAATGGTACACATCTCCTTTGAACAGGATTTCTCACTGGCCTGAAGCTCAGCAATTATGATAGATAACCTAACAAGTGAGCCCTGTGGTTCTTTTCTTGGCCAATTCCTCAGCTATGAGATCATTATTATATCATAGTACTGGCATTTTCCTGAGTTTTGGAGGTATGACTCAGGTTCTCAGGTTTGCAAAACAAGTACTGTACCAATTGATTTAGAATTTGACCTTTGATGCCACTGAAAGTACTAAATGTCTACTTACATATAGCTTAGTTATTTTGACATGTATACTTCTAAGTCTAAAAATTAATTAGTATATTAGCTTAATAAGGTATGCTACAATGCCCATGACTAAGATTTATTATGAAAATGCACCTTCCAATCTTCTATGAGAAAAACCATGAATCGTGGTGTTGAGGACAGCTGGATGTACATTATTTGGTATCTCATAGAAATAGAGTTTTTCACATCTTACTATGGAACTGCATAAATAGAAATTAGTCTTGATGATCCAGTTATCCACACATTAGCCGATTCTCTGGATCACACAAGTTCAATCTTACATTTAGAACAATTAATATTTAAAAGTAAATTTCTTATTTACTTTATATCTGCACAAATATTTACTGTTGGGTTTATTTTTTTGTTGCCAATCTACTGCCAAGCTTGCCGTCTATCCTTAAGACTAGTATGTTACCTTGGAGACAGGATATCATTTTAAATTTATGAGTTTGTATCAGTTTGGGGGGGCCTGGTACTTCATTTCTCCTTTGGTAGCATGCACAGTACTTTCCAGTAACAAGGAGACTATTCCATAGAGGAGAAGGTTCTATGTACACAACAGCTTGAGTTTTTCATGTTCGCTGAGTTGTATTAGTATTGTCTTCAGCTTTAGGATCTTTTGTCTCTTTATTCAGAGTAGCCTACGGACTTGAGAACAGCCTTGGTGGTTTAGGAGTTCTAATGAGATCCATTTGGCCAATAACATAATTAGATATACCAGAAAGTTTCAATTGGTGCCAAGAGATATCTAGCCAAGGCTTTCTCTTCCCTCAGTATTTGGAAATTTGTCATGCATTTATAAATTAGAAAGCTTACATTTAGGGAGGTTTAAGAAATATTAGATTTCCATCTCACTTCTCCAATGGCACTTGATTTTAGCTGTGCTGCCTCATATTCCCTTCCCTTGTCATTCATTTTCCTACACCTCCTGGCATGAACTTTGCATTCTGTTACCCCTGGTTTCCTGCATGGTCCATACATAACTATTTTATTTCCATTTCCTAGGAAGACATAGCTGTCTTTCATAATCACTTACTCTATACTTAACCCCTCTAACCCCCATGGTTCTACAGATTGTAGTTTGCTTATCATTGACTTAAAATACAATATGCACATATAAACAAATACCTACCATATTTGTCTGTGTCTGTATTACCCTCTTTCAAGATGACTTTTTTCTTCCTTAAATGATCTTTCCATTAACTGTAGATTTCAAGATTTCCTTTTTTTAAACAACTGAGTAATACTTCATTGTATCAATATGCAACATTATCTATGTCCTGTTTTCTGCCTTGGGAAATCCTCTTTATTTCCAATTTTTGACTGTTACAAATATTGTAGCAATGAATATTATGGAACAAGTGTCTCTGTGGTAGGATGGAATGATCTTTGTGTATATTCCCAAGAAGGCTTTAGATATATCTTGAGATTGATTCAAAACTTCTCAAGGGACTATAATACTGATCTCCATACTTTGCAAGTTTGCAGTCCTGCTAGCAATTAATGTATTTTGCCTTTACTATACATCATGGCCAGCACAAGTTGTCATATAGTTTAATGTTTTTACTTATTCTGATGGGTGTGTCTCAAAGTTGTTCTTTATTTGCAGTTCCCTGATAACTAAAGTGGTTAAACATTTCTTTAAAGTGTCAATCATTTAAGTTTCCTCTTTTGAGAACTCCCTGTTTAGAAGCTTCTATTTTTAAATTGATATATATATATATATATTTTTTGGTTTGACTGTTGTCCAGATTATGAATTCTTTATATATATTTGACATTAGCCTATCAGAAATTGCTTTTAAAAAAACTTTGCCTTCTCTGTAGGCTGCCACTTTCTGAATGATGTCCTTTCCCTGGAGAATCTTTTTTAGTTTCATGATATCCCATTTACTAACTGTTGTTCTTAGTGCCTGTGCTAACAGTTTTTTTTTGTACAGAAAAGGCTTTTTTACCCTATGCCAATGAGATCAAGCCTATTCCAATCTTTCTCTTTTACCAGGTTCAGTGTGTGTAGTATTATGTTGAGAGTTTTAATCAATTTAAAGTTGATTTTTATGAAGAGTGATAAGTATAGATCTATTTAAATTCTTATGCATATAGTCAACCAGTTTGGCAAGCACCTGAAAATTTTGAAGATGTTGTCTTTTATCCAGTGTGTATTTTGGCTTCTTTACCATAAATCATGTAACCATAGGGGTATGGATATATGTCTGGGACTTCAATTTGTTTCCACTAATAAACTTGTTAGTTTTTGTGACAGTACCATGTTGTTTTGATTACTATAGCTCTGTAGTACAGTGTGAGTTTTAAAATAGTGGCTCATAAAGCAGGTCTACTATTCAGGATTAAAAACAAAAAATATCTTCGGTGTTTAGTTTCTATATGAAGCTGAACATTTTCCTTTCAAGAATGTGAGAAATTATGTTGGTATTTCAAGGGGGATTGCATTGAAGCTGTAGATTGCTTTCTGGTAGACTAGTCATTTTTATATTAGTCCTACTGACTTCAGATCAGGGGCTATCTTTCAACCCTCATATATCGTCATCGGTTTCTTTATTCAATCTCTTGCAGTTTTCATCATAGGAGTTTTTCACTTGACTGGTTAGAGTTACCTCAAGATATTTTCTTTTTTCTTTTTAAGGCTTCTGACAGGTTTTGTTTCACTGATTTCTTTCACAGTCTGTTTGCCATTTGTATATAAGGAAGCTACTGATTTTTTGTGAGTTAACTTTTTTATCGTGCTTTTTTCTGCTAGTGTTTATCGGCTGTAGAAGTTTCCAAGTAGGAGATTTTAGGGACACTTCAGTTTACTATTATATCATCCTCAAGTAAAGATAATTTGATTTCTCTGTTTCCAGTGTGTGTTCCATGATCTCTTTCAGTTACCTTACTGCTATCTCTAAGACTTCAAATACTTTAATGACTAGGCGTGAAAAGAATGAACATCTTGGCCTTGTTCCTGACTTTAGAGAAATTTCTTTTAGTTTCTCTCTATTTAAGTTGATGGTGGCTATGGGAATTTTGTAAACTGACTTTATTATGTTGGGGGATAGTCTCAATCTCTTCAGGACTTTTGTGAGAAAGGATTGCTGAATTTTGTCAAAAGCCTCTTCTGCATGTAATATCAAAATGTGTTTTGTTTTAAAATTTGATTCTACACTGGATTATATTAACTTATTTTCAAATGTTGAACCATCCCTGGATCTCTAGGATCATGTCTATTTGATAATGGTACAAGTATTTAACTGAGAAATTTTCTATACCTTTTAAAATTACACAAATAAACAAACTGAAAGATATTTGCAATTATCTCTAAGTAAAATGGTAATATATTAGATGATTTATTTAACAGTACCTTCTTAATTTGCATGGCAAATTTAGTCAATTAAAATGACCTATGAATCACAACCTTAACAGTCTACAGTTGTGTAGAGTAGATTCATAATTTATATATTTTCTAGATCTGTCTCATTTTGCAATATTTAGTCTCTGTGTACATGAAAGAAGTCCTAGTTTTCATTCACTAACTTTTGGTAACTGCCACTCTATTTTATGTTTCTACAAACCTAGAACTTTTAGGTGTTCTAGATCAGTGGGTTAATTTGGTATAATTGTGCTATGGCTAACTTCAACTATGAGGATTCTGTAAAACACCCACGTTAAAAAAAAAAATCCTTGGATGGAGTTAATAAGAGCTTGTCATCTCACTGCTGGAGAGGCAGATTCAGATAGCCATGAGGATTGTTGTGAGTCTATGTGAGATAAAGATCTTGTCTAAAACAAAAGAAAGCAAAACAAAACAACAACAACGATAGAAGACATGCCCTAGTGCCTTAGAAATGCTACAAGGGTTGATTTCTGAGCTCCAATGAAATTTCAAATAAGTACATGTGAGTAACCCCCCCCACACACACACACACACAGGAGCACTGATTATATGAACTGGAGCTAGACATTAATAGTAATGAAGACATTTTTCATGGAGTCAGTTTGTGAATGTGTATAATCTGTTCACTATTAAAAGAAACATAAAAAATAATAAAGCAGTAGAGTCACTTGCTTTTAGATATTAAGGGAGATTAATTAATAAACTTTGAAGTTCAAGTTCTGGCTGATCCTGTCTAATTCATGAGGAGTTGACTGGAATGTGAAAGGGGAAATCATAGCAGTGATATTTTGGAAGGGGGTTTTACCTGAGGAAAAAATAAAGCAAACAAAATAAAACCATAGTCAAAGAAAATGCTGAGTCAATTTGGAACCCAGGTAGGGCATCTTTTTGTCATTAACAATAGAGTGTACATTGAAAGAAGCCACAGACTTTAGCAACTCAAGTTTAAATACAAGCAAGTGTCAAGACTAGAGTTGCTCTTGCATTTCTTTTCAGACTCTTAACAGTTACTTAATGCAGTATAGATGCTGGGTTTTAGCTTCTCATCTTATAAATCACCCAGTTTAAAAAAATGTCTGTAGTGTTTTATTTAATATACAATTGTATACAGTTCAAATATGATTGGAAAGTAAATGGTTGTAACTCTACAAATAGATTCAATTATTTAAATTTTGAAATAGTGAATTCTTAAGTTTTTTTTTTTTTTACATTTTTAAAATCTAAACATTAACATAGGGAAAAATATTGAAATGTAATAAGCTCTTATTCATGGTGATTTTACTTGATCAAACAATTTGACCAACTTAGACATTTAATTTTCTCTCTAGTTTTGAGACAACACATACTGATTTTTTGGTAAATCCTATACTAGAACATTTTTAAAATTATAATTATTAAAAGTTACATTCTAGAGTATTTAGAAAGATGATTTCCACAGATTTGCATGTGAAAATTGGATTCAAAAGAATGTATATTGCAACCATGGGAGTTGACATAAAGTTTGAGAAATATTAAAGCAGAAGACATGATTTGAGATTTTAAAAAATCCACAGCATTTAAAGTTATTATTACATATGTAATCGTGTTACATGTATGTTGCAGATGTAACACTTCCTAAGGGCTAAATGGTGAAACATAAACTTTTCTGTTTTAAAGAACCCCACTCCTGGACTCCTTTTGTAGAAATTTAGAAGAGATGCATATAATTTAATTCATAGAAAGTTCAGGCTCTGGGATTTTATACTTTGGTATTTATACTTTATATTCTATACTTAGTTAAAAGTCATTTCAATTTTTAAAGTGGATAAGATTAATTGAAAAGTTATGTTTGTTTAGTAAAACAAATAGACAAGTCTATGCTATTATAGAATGTTATTTCTGTTCTCTGGTGTTTGATATGATTTGAAAACACCTATTCTCAAGAGTTTTACTTATTAATTATGATAAACATGGGCAGTTAGTTGACTTCACTAATAACATATTTACAAGGTCATTGGCCCTTGCTGTTCCAGGGACTATTCTAAATCCAAGCAACAGAGATCACTCTCCCGTAAAGTTCACCTTTTCTCTTTCCTTAATTTGGTTTTATAGAAAGGAGGAAGAGTTTCACACGGGAGTTCAGTGTGGCCTACGATTTATTGTGGAGTAGAGACTAGTGCTGATTCTCTAGCAATTTTCATGTCTCACTATCTCAAGATGTTGGGATTACAGCCAGGAGCCACCAAGACAACATTAAGGAAATATTTGTAAAAATATAATTCAAGCTAAACTTGAAAGAAACTTTTTGTATTGTATATTGCTGAAGGACAAGTACATGTTTTGTGTTAACTTGGCCAGTTGGATAGTACCACCTACAGATCTCTACCTTTTGAGTAAGGCCTTTCCAAAGTCTCAGAAACAGTTTTGAAACTGCAACCATGATGGAAGGATCAGAGCTGCGAGTGCCTTGCTGTGTCTGGCCAGAGAGATGAATGGCAGCAACTGCCAGGCTGTTTCATGCTGCTCTGTCTTAATCTATTCATGCTGGTATTCCGAGACCATTCTTCAACATAATTTTTTTAGAGATTGCCTATGTTCCATTACTCTCCCCCATTTTAAACAGTATCAGTTATATTGATTATAAATGAGAATCCCGATTTTTGCATGAATTTTGAGGTCAATTTATAGTCTTTAAATCCCTATTCAATTCTTTGTCTGCTTAGTAACCTTTCAAATATTTGATATAACTATTCAGTTAGCAAAAATATGTAGATATTCTCATAAAATGACACATGAGGACTCTATTTATTTAGTTTGTCTTTTATTCATTTCTTGAGGAGAAATCCTGTCCTTTCTTTGCAGAAAATTAAAATACCTATGTCTTTGTTAGGTAGATTTTACTTCTTAATGCCTCGGATCCCATTAGCATCCCCTATGTTTTACGCTCCTTCATTTCACAGAACATTTAGTCATAGTATATGTATTCCACCCACAAATTCATGTCTTACCATAGATCATTATATTGTTTGGTGAGAATAGCTTGTCAATTTCCTTGTCATTCAGCCTGTATGTGTTGCTAAATATGCAGCTTTAGTTTTGCTAATAGTTCTTGGCTACTAAATTTGCTTATGAGCCACAGGGTGAGATATCAGGCAGATGTAAGCATTCCTTCCTCATTATCTGAGTCTTGCTCAAGAGAGGACACTCTGTTTCAGATAGAGTCCACCTCCCATCTACCTTGCATGCCTTTTTCTTTTTTAACATACAGGGATACTCTACTAGGAACTAATTTTAGTTTTTCAGTTGTATTTTCATCTTTCTCCCTTCTATTTATGTCTGTTTGGCAATATTAATATCTTAGCTAGAGCACTTATGGTTTTAGGTGTGTGTGTGTGTGTGTGTTTATTACAAAGTTTCTATTAGATTCTCACAAATTTCATAAAGGGAAGTTTTTCCAGCAAAACTTAAACACAAATCTCATCTTTTTAAATAACAAAAGGACATAGCAGGCAGATAGTATAAGTGATGAAATAAGTTACCTTCTCCTGAAAAATGTGTCTCCTTAGAATTTTGAGGCTGCTATTGTTTTGATAAAAACAATATGTTAGAATGAATGTTCAGCTTAAGATATTGTGGTTGGAAACAGTAAATAAAAGGGCTTGAACTAAGTACAGCTGATCAATTTTAAAAAAATATTGAATCAATGAAAATGTCAATGGACAACAATACCATTTCAACAGTGCTACATGGAGCAGAAAGATCTGCAAGGCAGGCTTTGTTTAATGGCATGAGAAGAATGACAAAGGGTACAGTGTGGTAAAAAGAAATAAATCTCAGTTATTCCAAAAGAAAAATCATTCCTCTTTTTCCATTTAGCATCTAAGTTGTAATTCAGTAGTTTAAAGGGAGACCTACATATGTTCTAATTAGAGAGTTGAGACCACAGCCTTTTGAGGAAGAGTCTATGAGAACCATTCTCTTATTCTTTGAGAATCTTAAGCTTATCAGGAGCCTAAAAAAAACAATAATAAGGAATACTATCAGACTCATTCATCATCTCTAAAACTCATCTGGATTCGAGCTAATAAATGTGCCATTAACACCCTTGAGAAATTAGAGACACATTTGTATTGCACTTTGTGTATGTGTATTCTTCATTGCGGTAGTTAATAATATATTATCTGAAATTATTTGTTTACATATGTGATATCTAGACAGTTGAAAACTTGTTTTTATTTTCTGTAGTTTTGCTTTATATCTCCTGGTTGCACTTTAAGTTCCTGTATTGTAGTAGCCCATACAAAATTCAATAAATAACTGTGAGATTGATTTTCTCATAATGTTAAAAAATATGCACCAGACCAGACTGTTATTTCTACAAAATTGTATTTCCAATATTGCCCTGAAAGCTTGGAATGCTATTTGAATCATTTTCTCTACTTCAAACCAACCTGTGCCGATGCTGAACAATAGTCCTTAAAGCTTCAAGCTTCTGGATTGAACTGTATCTGACTGAACAAAATTTGATTTACAAATGTATCCTGAAATTCAAAGCAACAGATAACAAAGCCGGGGAAAGGCAATTTCTTTCATAAGGCATTACTAAATTTTTAAAAATGCAAACTTGATGCACGGAAAGTCTTTCAACTTTGCTTGCTTGTATGCACAATGGCTTCAGACCACTTTTATGTTTACCAAAAAATTCTATAGAAATCAAAAGCCAGCTTTATCTTTTGACTTTCACACATACCACAAGAAAAATGTGCTGATGCTGTAAACCTAAGAGAAGACATTATTAGATTTCTAAAGCCTACAAATTCAAACGATATTAACACAAAGTAAATATGGTTTGAAGAATATAACAAAGAAAAAGTCAATTCTATGCAATTTTTATTTTTATTAGTAGTTAAAACCTAATCACATACTTGGTGCCAGGTACTAAGTAAAAAATCCAGCAGATAAGGACAATGAGTATTAGGAAGAAAAGAAAATGTGTTATGTTACATGTTTGGTAAGTTGTGGCTTTAATCAGGAAAGCAAAATGATATAATTTTGTAAAAAGTACAAAAAAAAAAAATAAAAGAACTGAACACAAAAGAAATGCACACCGAATTTAGCCCCTGTTTTAGGATTCACTTAGTCCCCCAGTCTTTCTTCTACATACACAGCCATGCATAATCAATCCTGACAGGGTCTCTGTTGAAGGACAACAGGAAAGACTCTACCATGGCTTTCTATCACGCAGCGTCAGAGGACTGTTAGGCTATGTGTAGCCAGTCTAAAATGTGGTAACTTTAAATCCCCATATTATGCACAAATAACTGTTGACTTAAACATTTATTATTCCTTTCAAAACTCCTGTCAGTAACATAGATGTTCAACTGTGAATTCTCCCATGTACAGTTGTCTTTCATGAGAAATTCTACTTATCAGACATTTTATGCTAGTTTATTGGTACACTAAGTAATGCATATTTCCTATGTAATGAATGTAAGAACAAAAATGAAGCATTTAACTAATTTTTTTTGTTTTTCTTTGTTTTTGGAAGTCAGGTTCTTGACAGGCTTCCCAAGCTGGTTTGTCACTAGCTATATGTTAATTCAAAATCTCAAACTTGTAGCCTTTCCATGCAAACCTCTTAGGTGTGTGACTTCACATACCTGCCAACACTCTTAGGATACGAGTACTTCAATATTTATCTCTATTCATTGTATAAAATTACAGGAAATATGTGACAATATAAACATGATATTTTCATTTGTAATGTCAAAAAAAGATTCCTGTAGGCCCATGACTCCTGTAGAAGTACCCCACTCTTCAACAGGTCATGAATCCTGTACCCAGAAACCTAGGCAATACTCCGCCACTGCCCACCTGCCCACCAGTACTCCTTAGAGCCCTCCTAGCTGTCTTCAGTAGAACCCTCAACCCTTGCTTCCATATCCTGACCAAAAATTCCAGGAGATGGCTCCTGTTTTACTAGAAGCCAAACAGGTATCCAAAACTGCAGGGTCCACAACAGTACCCAGGATACTAGAAGCCCCTTCTCTACCAGATGCCACACCAGTACCAGGAACCCCAGAGGTCATAACAATTCCCCAAACCCCAAGACCCTAGAGGTCACACCGGCTCCCCAAATCCCAGCAGCTAGATCCTACTGGATCTGAGGACTCAGCAGTCATCCGAACTACAGGCCACTCAGGCCAGAAGATGAGTGAGGAAGCAGAAACCAAGGGAAAAAACATTCGTCTAACAAAGATAAACTCTGAAAAGTGCACCTGAATCAATAATGACCCCAAACTCAGATGCCTTGAAGCCAGCATAAGAACACAATTAGTAACAACCAGGGCAGTATGGCACCACCAGAGCCGAGCTGTCCTAATACAGCAGGGCCTAGATAGTCCAAGACACCTGATGTATAAGAAAATCATCTTTACAAAATCTTATAAAGACGATAGAGGTCCTTTAAAAGGAAATGCATAGACTCATTAAAGAAATCCAGGAAAACACAAACAGGTGAAAAATGAATAAAACTACTAAAGACCTGAAAAATGAAATAGAAGCAATAAAGAAAACACAAACTGAGGGAATCGTGGAAATGGAAAAATCTAATGAATGAAACAGTAACTACAGATATAAACATCCCCAACAGAATAAAAGAAATGGGAGAGAGAATCTCAGATACAGAAGACACAGGAAAAGTAATTGATACATCTGTCAAAAAAATGTTAAATCTAAAAATTCCCTGACACAAAACATCCAGGAGACCAGTGACACTATGAAATGACAAAACTGAAACAATAATTAGAAGAAGGAAAAGAATCTCAGCTCAAGATCTAGATAATATTTTAAACAAATCAGGGTAGAAAATTTTCCTAACATAAAGTTACAAGACTCTTACAGAATACCAGATAGATTGGATCAGAAAAGAAACCCCTACAATATAATAATCAAACACAAAACATACAAAACAAAGAAAGAACCATTAATTCCACAAGGCTAATGGTGTGGGTAACATTTAAAAGCAGACCTATTAGAACTAAACCCAACTTCTCAATGGAGATTCTAAAAGCAAGAAGAGCTGGAACATACACAGTGTCTATGAGACCACAGACTACAGCCCAGACTACTGTCGCCAGAAAATTTTAAACTACCATAGAAAGAGAAAGCAAGATATTCCATGATAAAGTCAACTTTAAACAATCCCTATCCACAAATCCAGCCCTAATGAAGATACTAGAAGAACACTGCAAGCCAAGGAAGCTAACTGCCCCCATGAAAGCACAAAAATAAGTAATCTACCAGAAAAAAAAAAAAAAACAAAAAAACAAAAGAAGGAACACAAACACACACATACACAAACACACACACACACACACACACACACACATACACTACCACCATCACTGCCACCGCCAAAATCACAGGAATTAAAAATAATTGTAATTAATATCTCTCAAAATTAACGTACTCAATTACCCAATATAAAGACACAGGCTAACAGAATGGATGTTAAAACAGAATCTATATTTCTGCTGTATACAAGAATCATACCTCAACTTAAAAAACAAAGACGTGGTCTCCATGTCAAGTGTTAGAAAAAATTTTCCCAAGCAAATGGAACCAGTAAGCTGGTGTAGCCATTCTAATATTTAACAAATAGATTTTTCATCTAGAATTAATCCAAAGAGATGAGGAAGGACACTTCATACTCTTCAAATAAAAAACACAACAATGTGAACAACTATGTTTTTAAGACAAGGCCATACACATTTGTAAAAGAAACATCACTAAAGCCTAAATCACACACCGAACCTCAGACCTATTGAGTGGGAGACTTTAATATCCAACTCAAAAATGAACAAGTCACCCAGACAAAACGAAACAGAGAAATAATGGAGCTAATGGACATTATTACTCCAAACGACATGATAGAGATCTACAGAAAATATTACCCAAATAGAAAAAGAAAATATTGTCTTCTCAGCACTTCATTAAACTTTCTCCTAAATTGGCCTCATACTCAGTTAGAGACAAAGTATCCAAGACGTAAGAAAATAGAAATAACACCCTGGATCCTATTAGAGCATCATGTATTAAAGCTAGAATTTATGACAATGTTAACAACAGAACACCTAAGAACTCATGGAAAGAAAATAACTCTCTATTTAAGGACTATTGGTTCAAATAAGAAATAAAGAAGGTGATTAAAATTTTCCCACATTTCAGTGAACATGAATGTACAATATACCCAAATTTATGAAACAATGAAGCAGCACTAAGAGAAAAGTTCACAGCACTAAGTGCATTCATAAAGAAATTAGGAAATCTCATACTAACAAATGAACATCACACCTGAAAGCTCTAGAACACACAGAAAACACACCAGGAGAAGTAGACAGAAGGAAATAATCAAACTGATGGCTGAGATCAATAAAATAGAAACAAAAAGAACAATACAGAAAATCAATGAAACAAGATTTGGGTCTTTGAAAAAATCAGCAAGATAGACAAATCCCTATCCAAACTAATTAAAGGCAGAGAAAATGTCAAAATTAACAAAACCAAAAAGGAAATAAGAGCATAATATGATATTGTTGCAGGATTTTCCCTGTCCAATCACATCAGGGCAGTGAGAGGCTTGTGATTGGAAAGGAGAGGGAGGTAGAGCGAGGAGTTGAGACAGGGAGAGAGGTCTGAGGAGGGGGGAGAGAACCAGAATGGAGGCTGGTGTGGTGTTCTCAAAAGATTAGAATAATTGGGTTAAAGCTTTATCATTATCTTTTTGCTCTGAAATTATTGTATTGGCATCTTGTAAATTGAGCTATTATTGATGCATAAATCTGATTGACTAATTAAGCACTAAGAGTCTTGTTTCTACTGGGTAATTAGGTGTTGAGGTGCATGGGGCATTGTATGAAAGCAAGAGGAACTGGGGGGAGGGCATTTGAGAGATGGACTGGTGGGGCCTTGCAGGGCTGCTGAGTTGGCAGACCAAGAGACATTGCGATCACCTGGCGCAGGGAGTAGCTTCAGAGAGTTGTTTGTGGCGGTAGGAGCCCAGGAGTGTGACCTGGTCTGCTTAGAGCTGGCAGATTCATTTTTTAATATTTCCCACAGCATGATACATCAAGGAAATCTAAAGTATGATTTTAGATCATACTTCAAAAATATATGCTCTAGAAACTTGAAAAATCTAAAAAGAATGTACATCTTTCTTGCTAGATTCTACTTCCCAAAGTTATCAAGATCAGATAAAAAAATTAAATAGACCTATAACCACTAAGAAAAGAGAAGCAGTCATTAAAAGTCTCCCATCCAAAAAGGCACAAGACCAGATGGTTGAACATACAGAATTTACCAGGCTTTTAAAGAAGACATAATGACCATGCTGCTCAAATTATTCCACAAAACAGAAATAGATAGAAGAGGACAAAAATCATTTTAGGAGGCCACAGACATCCTGATACTGATCCAAAGAATGGACAAAGAAATTGTGGCATGTTTACATGATGAAGTATCTCTCAGCTTTAAAAAAAAAAAAAAAATAACATCAAGAAATTTGCAGACAAATGGATGGTACTGGAAAAATAAAATCACCCTTGCTGAGGTTACCCAGATCCAGAAAGATGGACCTATGTACTCCCTTATAAGTGGATGTTAGCTGTCACTCTAACCTACCTATGGTAGGCAGGCGAGTTGTCCCTCCCCGTCACCAGCTGCAATGCTTTGAAGAACAGGTCCTGTACTTCATCTGGACAGCACAATAGAACTAGCCATCATGATGAGGATGTGGTGAGCCACCCTGAGGGCATGGCTCTGCTTCTTACCAGCTGAGGCACTGGGTGAGCTGGCTTGGACAGTGTTAGAGAGCTCACTGTGGTGTGGGTGTAGGAGAGCTGTTAGGCTGTTAGGCTGACCCACAGAATTACCACCCATTCTCAGATCCAGGGCTTTGAGTTGGCCCACCTCAACATCCACCCTGTTTATGAACGACTAGAGCACATGGCAGGGCTCTTTCTACAGATCCATAGCTTCAGGATATTCCATGACACAGGAATATTTGAGAAGACACCTAGTGAGAATTTAATATTGATAGTGTAGCAGACAACAATCACCTCAAACCAGACCAATGACTTATTGCAACGAATGCTTGCTAATAAAGAAGTGTGAGGAAAAGTGTATACTGCAGGACACTCTGTAACACATTACAGTTTCCACAGTGATTTTTTTTTCCTTATGGGGAAAAGATTGCAAGGGCAGAAATCAGGTACAAAAAATGAGTGGGATTGGGGTACACGTTGTTAAATTCACAAAGAATCAACCAAAAATTAAATAAATAGATTAGATAGATAGATAGATAGATAGATAGATAGATAGATAGATAGATAGATAGATAGATAGATAGATAGACAGATAGATAAGATAGTGTAGATGTGGGGAAACAGCAACTCATCTTCACTGTTGGTGTGGTGAATGTGGTAGTTTATAGGAATTATTGTGAAAGTTTTTTTTTATAAGTTAGAAATAGCTAAGGTATCATAGGATACATCTCTATAACTTTTGAGCAGATTCCCAAAAGATTCTTTATCCCTCTATAGAGATAACTAATAAATTCACATTCATCACTGCTCTACACACAAAAGCTAGGAACAAGAAACAGCATAGACAGCATAGCATAGAAATGAAATTAAGAACTAATAACAGAAATGTGGTATATTGACAGCATATGAATCAGCTGTTAAGAGAAGCAAAATTATGAAATGTACTGGCAAATAACTGGTGCTGAGAACATTTATTTTGAGTGAAGAATCCCAGAACTAGAAAGACAAAGTTTACATGTTTTCTCTCACTTGTGTATATTAGCATTGACTCATTAAATATGTGTGTTTCATTTGGAATATCAATATAGTTTTGGAAATTAGTAAGAAACCACAGTAGTGAGTCCTGAGAAGAGGGGAAAGAGAACAAAGTATTTTCTAAAAGGATAAAGTGGAAATAATTGAAAAAAAAAAGAGATGAAACTTTATTGATGGAGAGGTGAGTAAGGTAAAGGAGACAATACAGGGAGAAGTTGATAACACTAAAGACCAGACCCCACAGGAAGACCAGCAACCTCAACTAACCTGGACCCCAGAGATGTCTCAGATACTGAGCCACTAGCAGGTAAAAGGTCCCTGATAATATACATCAGAGGGCTGCCTGGTCTGGCCTAAGTGAGAAAAGAGGCACCTAACCCTTGAGATCCTTGAGGCACCAGAGAGTGGGGAGGTCTGGAGGGGAGGGGTAGCGTGTGGAGGATGGGGACATCCTCTTGGGTCAGGTGATGGAGAGGAATGGGATGAGAAACTGTCAGACGAAAGACCAGGAGGGGTATAACAACTGGACTGTAAAAAACAAAAGATTACAGATGGTAAAAATATTATATTTACAAGTACTACTTGAGCATATTCATATATATATATATATATATATATATATATATATATATATATATATATATATATATATAAAATGTAACCCAAAATTTCATTTTATTAATTTCCAAATCATTCACATTTATAACATAAAAATCTTAACATCTGTAATTTGATTAGCTTATAAAACATTTGATATCTAGTATAGTAATGGCATGATTGTCACACTCAAGGTAATTTAATCTTCTGATACATGGCTTGTATTATGTCCTCCAAACTATCCATAATGCTAAGACAAAAAGGCGCAGTATGGCTGAAACATGTGTCTTGATCATTAGAAGTTGTAATCCAAGCTAGCACTGTTTTTTCTGACTTGAATCACATCTGTGCTATGTACATTAAATATTCTAAAAGTGGGATGTTTGCTACTGCCTAGAGAAAAAGATTAAGTATGCATGAGTTTTTG
The DNA here is from genome assembly GCF_900095145.1 of Mus pahari. Lineage (NCBI taxonomy): Eukaryota > Metazoa > Chordata > Mammalia > Rodentia > Muridae > Mus > Mus pahari. The sequence continues at coordinate 67,802,856 of NC_034592.1, read as the reverse complement.
TTTGTACATTTGGTTGAAGGACTTTTCACGTAAATAGGACTTTAGGCTTTTGTTCGTGATACCTCACAAAGATAGCTAAACAATGAGTCTTGAGGCACAATAATAATTATTTTCTTAAAGAAACATGCCCACAGAACATTAACATAATAGGAATATTAAAACAAGTAAATAACATTTTCAATAAATATTCTAATGCTTCTAAAATTCTTTCTGAACTTACTAGTTAGTAGAGCATAATCATATTTAAAAACTATTCAGTTGTAACAGGTTATAGTCTGAGCTATGGAATTCAGGTCAGTGCCATTAATTTTTTAACCTATTCCACTTTATAAGATTCATTGGTGATGATATAGTAGCAATATAATGTGAAGAGATACTATTTGCAGGGAATTTTGAGCGTTATATAGACTACTATCATTTAGTACTATGTTTATGTGGGAATAATTATACGATATTTTTTTTTGTTTCATGCACTATAATAAAAAAGTTTGATTAAAACTTAACATTTGAAACAAATTATTATTTATCAAGCAGATTTGCTTGTGACTCCAACATTTAAATACCAGAGACACTCTTGCAATTCATGTTTTTCTCACTATATTGCTTGATGTTAAGGTTTTTATTTTCATCATCTCAAATGATTCTTTGGCCATAGGTTGTAAAAGGCAAATATACTTTAATAACAATTTTAACATAGAATATGCACATTTATATGGACTTTTGGATATAGAGACAATTTTGTAAATAATATGTCATCTTGATATTTTAAGTAGTTCAATTTTATTCAAAATCACTAACTTACACATGGATTGTTGATTCTTTTTATGAAACCATATTGCTTATAAATTTTATATTAATAAGTTTGTGTTACTATAAAATATCATGAAAATATATTTTTATCAACAAAATAAAATTATTTCTAAGAGTCATAGGAGCAAGATACCAGCAGATTTGGATCCAGTGATGATTTTTCACTATATATTTGCATAAAGTAACATTCAAGGGTATCATTGAGTTGTCTTTTATAAGGCCACCAAGTGTTTTCTCTCTACCTTATTCATCTTCCAACAGCCCTGCTTTCTCTATGCATTACTGTACAAGTTAAGATTGCAATATAAAATATATGTAATTCAATCCATATCAAAATTTCAACACAAATTCTTCACAGACATGGAAACAACAATTCTCAACTTCAGAGGGAAAAACAAAATATCCAGGATAGCCAGAGCAATTCTCAGCAATAAAAGATCTTGGGGAAATCACCATCCCTGACCTCATGCTGTACTACAAAAAAATAGTGATAAAGACTGCATGGGATTGGTACAGTGACTGACAGGTCAATAAATTGAATAGAATCGAAAACCCAGAAATAAACCTACACATGAATGGACACTTTATATTTGACAAAAAAAGGCAAAAACATGCAGTGGAAAAAAGAAAGTATCTTCAAAAATTGGTGTTTCTCTAACTGGCAGTCAGTATACAGAAGCATGGAAATAGATTTATATTTATAAGCTTGCAAAAAACTCAAATCCAAGTAGATCAAGGACCTCTACATAAAACCAGATATTCTGAATCTAATGGAAGAGAAAGTGGGAAAGAGCCTCAACCTCATTGACACAGGCAGAAATTTCTGTAACAGATCACAATGGCTCAGGCTCTAAGATCAACAATTGCTAAATGGATCCTCATGAAACTGACAGCTTTCTGTAAAGCAAAAGATACCATAAATAGAATAAATCCTAGAGATTGGGGGAAAATATCCATTAACCCTATATAGAGGGCTAATATCTAAAATATATAAAGAACTCAAGAAGTTAACCTCCAAAAAACCAAATAACCCAATTAAAACTTGGGTTACAGAGCTAAACAGAGAATTCACAACTGAAGAATCTCAAATGGCCAAGAAGCACTTAAAGAAATGTTCAGAGTCCATAGTCATCAGAGAAATGCAAATCAAAAATGACCTTGAGATTCAACCTTACACCAATCAGAATGGCTAAGATCAAATCCTTAAGCAATAGCACATCCTGAAAAGATGTGGAGAAAGAGTAACACTACTCCATTGCTGGTGGGATTGAAAGCTGGAACAACCATGGTTCCTCAGAAAATTGGAAATAGTTCTACCTGAAGACCTAGCTATACCACTCCTGGGCATATACCCAAAATATGCCCCACCATACCACAAGGGCTCGTGCATCATGATGTTCGCACCAGCCTTATTTGTAATAGCCAGAAGCTGGAAACAACCCAGATGTCCCTCAACCAAGAAGTGGATACAGGAAATGTGGTACATTTACAGAATTGGATACTATTCAGCTCTTAAAAGCAAGGTCATCCTGAATTTTGCAGGCAAATTGATACAAAATATCATCCCAAGTAAAGACCCAAAGGTACATTCTTAGGATGTACTCACTGATAAGTGAATTTTAGCCAAAAAGCACTGAATACCAATGATACATCCCACCAACCTTTAGAAGGTTAACAAACAGGAAGGCCCCTGTGAATATGCTTCAATCCCACCTAGAGGCAGAGTAAGGGAAAACCTTCATAAGAGAGGGGAAAGGAAAGGGAAAAGGGGAACAGGATCAGTTATGGGGCAGAGGGCAGGAGAGAAGCCCAGAGGGACAGGACAATGAATACAAATATATAGCCTCTGTGGATGAGGGGTAGAAGAAACCCCCTAGAAAGTACCAGAGACCTGGGAGGAAAAAAGACTCTCAGGAGTCATTGTTGGTGACCTTAGCTAAAATGCTCAACAATGAAGAGAGGGAACTTGAACAGTTCACCTCCAGTAGATAGACAGGGCCTTAAGTAGAGGAACATGGTTACCAACTCACAGTCAAATTTTCTGAGCCAGAATTTTTCCTGTTTAAAACAACTATAGGGACAAAAACTGGAGAAGAGACTGAGGGAAAGTCAGTCCAGTGACTGGCCCTACTTGGGATGTATCTCATAGGGTGGGATGAGCATCAAGGCTTGACACTATTACTGATGCGATGATTTGCTTACAGATGGAAGCCCAGCAGGGCTGTCCTCTGAGAGGCAGTATATACAGCTGACTGAGACAGATGCAGATACTTACACCCAACCATTGGACTGAAGCTGGGGATTCATTCCTGTGGTTGAATTAGCTAAAGGACTGAAGAAGCTAAAGGGGAGGGTGACCCCATAGGAATGCCACCAGTCTCAACTAATCTGGCACTCTAGAAGCTCTTGGGGACTGAGCCACCAACCAGGCGGCTTACACGGGCTGATTCAAGGCCTCAGACACATATGTAGCAGAGGACTGCCTGGTCTGGCCTCATTGGAAATAGTGCCTAATCCGTGAGCAACTTGAGGGAAGGGGGATATCTGGTGAGGGGGTACCCTATCAGATCAAGTGGGAGGACAAATGGGATTTGGAGCTGTGGAAGGTGGGACCAGGAGAGGAGCAATGTCTGGAATGTAAATAAATAAAATAATTAAAAAAATTAAAAATAAGAGAGACAAATATCTGGAATACACACACATACAAAGAACACATTAAGTGAGTCTCATGAAGACTATGGTGTATTCTATGTTTATATATTTTATTTGTAATTACACATATACAAAATAATTGTAGTTGTTTGTCCTCTTTGTAATAGTCCATGAGTTACAATGAGCATATGGCCATAGATTAGAAAGGTTAGGTTTAACACAAGAGAATTATCCCAGTAACATTTTAAAAAATCATTTTAATTTCTATGTGTGGTGGTAATATATGAATATATTTCTGTAACTCGTGAGTAGATTTTAGTATTACAATGACCCTGTACCTTTAATGGGTCTTCCATGCAATCAACTAATGTTGTTTGCTTACAGCTCTCCTTATCTTAAACTTTAATAATGTATGTTTACTTGCGATGAGTTTCTCATACTTTTTACAAGACATTGTTCTCTAATTTTTAGCATTTACTGATTCATTCTACCTTTGCTGCATGTGACTTTTTCACAAGGCTGTTGTCATCTTGTCTCCCTTTAGGTGTATAGGTTACCTTGATCAGGTAGCCAAACAATGAACTAACCAAAGAACTGCAGTAATTGCCACATCTATATTAGTGTAGTAGAGCTGGTAACATCACCTATTATAAGGGAAGGTTCATAGGACCCTAATATTGGAACACTAGTCAGTACTCACAGCAGACTTTTCTCTGCTGCAAGTCATAGTGGAGATGCCAGAGTATATATGAAAGAAGGTGAGATTTCATGAGCAAGCTTCAATCATATTATAGCACTTAATGGTGATGTAAGTATTTTGGGGTCAATAAAAATAAGGCAAATAAACTCACTGTATTAAGTTATACTTGTTGATTTTCCTATTTTAGCGTTTTATCATTCCCTATATGATTGTTCATATATTTCCAGGATGGATTATACAATACTTAATGAAAAATAGACTAAATAAAAGCAAAATACTATGTGCCATCATTCATTATTTTGAGATTGTGCAGCCTTTAATTCCTCTAACTTCATATATTCATATATTGTATATATGCAATATTGAATATTGCATATATACAATTTAAAAGTAGTGGGATATATTATCTTTAAAACTTTGTACTTTAGGTTCTAATAACTACGATGTGAAGGATTTGATTCTCATTGTAAAATTTCAATTTTAATTTTAAAGTTTGCTTCTGTGATATCTGTATAGCCTTAAAATATAATCTATTTTGATGCTATTGTACTTCAAGAAAACCTAGAATGAGTACATGTGCATGATTATAACTAGCACTAGGAAAAGGCCTAGAGTAGAAAGAATCTAGGTTATGCTTTATGTCCAAAAGTCAACAATAATGTTTAAAAAACACTAGTTCAATGTGGTGGCACTCTCAATAACGTGTAGCAATGTCACAAGAACACCATTCATGTTAGAAACAAAGTTTAAAATTGAACATCAAAGTTCTATTCATGCAGTTGCTGTAATGTGCTCTTTCAATCACTAGTTGATTTGGAAAAAAAAAAAAGATAACTAATTAAGAGATTTGGGATTTGAACAATTAGATAATTAGTTGTATACTTTAAAAAACTATGCGAGTATTGGGTTATCCAGGGCTTGCTGTATTGGGAAAGTTGGGTTATGATGTTGTCAAAGTATATCAACTTCTATTGTTTATGATTTTGTGCTTACCCATCCCCACCTGTTTATCTCTGGGGTTAGCTAGCCTTGGTGTCTCTGGAGCTCATCTCCTGTGTCCCTGGGTTGCACACATGTCCTGGGAGATCTGTGACTGTGGGGATTCTTGAGAAGGGCAGCATGCAGATCCGCCCCGCTGGAGGTGCAGACTGGAAGGGAAATGGGATTCATGCGGAGGGGAGGAGTCCAGCATTTGCTGGCCCCTTGGGAGTCCCAGCACACACACACAGACACACACACACACACACACACACACACACAGTCATATTCCTAGACTTTGCTAAGATCATGTGGTGATAATCAAGGAAAGATAAAAATCAAATAAAACAAGCACTAAAAGACAAAAAACACTAAACTATAGATAATAATGCCAAATAAGCATGTTCTTGGTAACATCCATAAATGAAAAGAGTAACATTCATTCTAAAGAGCAACATTAGTGACTTTGAACCTGAAACATTAGTGGCTCTGAACCTGAAATGTTATTTGTTATTTGTTTTTTTTTTTTTAACATGGCTCACTTGTGTTTGACATATGATACTTCTACACATCCATGTCACAGAAGATAAAGGCCTACTTTTGATTTAAGCTATGGAATCCTAATATTAGAATATAATCAATATGATTTATTGATAAGAAACTAGAAAACATGTGCACAGGATGTTGAATTCCATGTGAATTTTAAACTGTAAACTTAATAGAGAGGTTGCTGCAGTTCCACGTTATTTTTAACTAACAACCATATTATACACAAAAATATCTTCCTTCTTATCACATGATAGGCTGTCAGAAGCAAATTTGCTCTCTTTTTCCTTTCTACCCTATACTTTACTCTTTTCAAAAACCTACAAAACACATTCAAAGGCAGCTGTCAGATACCTTCGTTTGAATACAGAAAATGAAATTGAATACAAGAAAGGGAATATATTACCTTAGTATTTTAAGACATAAAACTTTTTTTCAGAAATATGGTAATTGAAACACTTGTACAGGTTGAACAATACAGACTGAAAAATAGGATAGCTTTTATCTCTTTATGCTTATTATCATGATGATTGAAATGAATGTGCAAAACTGCTTATCTGTATAGTTAGGAGCCATATCTGAAACTAAACAATTAAAAAGAAAGGTTATTTCCTTCAAAATGATATGTAAATTAGTACTTAGCATTTATGCCAACAGGGCTGTTTTTTAAAATAACATACATGCAACTCATTGGTATAAATCAATACCTAAATTTCAATTTAGATTAAAGGCTAAAATTTAGATTTAATATGTGAATCCCAGTTCTAATATGTTTATTATAAGTAAGTTTGAAAGTCACATTGATTTTTTATAATTGTAGAGATTATAAAAGAGAGATTATAAGAGAGAAACTAGATATTCAGATAGACAATAAATTTCAAATTAATTATATATGTAAAAAATATGAAAAGTTACAATTAATATTTGACTTCTAAAATTGACTATTTTAGAATAGTTATGACAAAGTATACAGTATTGGCTATTTAACAAAATGCACAGGAGCAATTATTATGTTTATTCTCTCTCTCTCTCTCTCTCTCTCTCTCTCTCTCTCTCTCTCTCTCTTTCTCTCTCCCTCATGATTATAGGATATAGTTTCAACTGACTAGACTCCAAAGCCCAGGTGAGCTATCCTGTTTAACAAAATTCTATTATTGCCTAAAATGTTAGACTGTGGCTTCATTGAAAGTGGATAGCTGGACAGTTCATGCATGTGTAGTGGACTTTATGCCGGATGATATTTCTCTTGCTGATTTGAATGTGCATTCTTTCATAACATAAACTCTGACTGTGAGCACAGCAGGCTTAGATTCCTGTGTCAAGTCTTTCTTGTCTATTATTGAAAGTAAAGGTTGAATTTAGTTGGATATTAAATTTGGAGTCTCAGGTGACAGTGTTGGGACTTCTGTGTTGGAACTCTTTTGTCAGGAACCAGAATGGTATTGAAGAACATTCTCTCACTTTAAAAATACTAAAATTCCTTTTATATAAAATTAATATTCTTAAAATTTTATAAATTAAATTGATTGGTAGTTTTATTTTAAATATGATTCTGGATTAAAAGTCATTAATGAAATTTTTTTACATATAAAACTACAGAAATTACTGAAAATATTCCTTTAGGCTAAAAGCACAGTATCAAAGACTTAATGTGCAGCTATTATATTGTCATTCTAGCTGTAATCCCTTTACAAACATAATTATCTTGAGTAATTTTGCATGCAATCAAAATTATTGAATAACAAGAAAGTAAAATAAAATATGATTATTAAGTTTTTAACCTCATGATCGAAATTTTAAAATATTTAATGATAGCATTATTCATTCTTGTTCTAATAATCAAAGGAAAATATTACCCAATTCTGTTTCTGTAAGAATGTAGTATTGTGGGCATGTGAGAAATCACCCCCACCCCCACCTATGGCAGGATGGTGTGCCAACCTAGAAGGCACAAGAGAGGGAAAGCTGTCTCTGCCCCTCACCATCTTCAGTATGCAGTATGCAGGAAAGAGGGTCCTGGGAAAAGCAGGAGGTCCATAATGGCTCCGGTACAGGCTAATCAGCTCAACCTCTACCCAGGTCAGGTCCAGGGCTCTAAGCTGTCACCCATCAGCTTCCACCTCTTCTATGAACTGCTGGAGAACATGAAACAGCGGATCCTGCAGAACCAAAGCCACAGAGCATCCATGCCATGGGGCAACAACAGCGTATCTGAAAGGAGCCCTGTGAGCACCCAGTATTGACAATACAGCAGAAGCAGAGGCCTCAAACCAGACCAGACTCATTGCAGTGAACATTTACAAGTAAATCTCCATGGGCAAAATGGTACACTGTATGACACTGTGTGACACACTACAGCTTCCATAGGGAGGTTTTTTGTTTGTTTGTTTGTTTGTTTGTTTCCGATTTTATGCATTGTTTTCTTTTGGTGAGTAAAACAAAAAAATAAATTTTGAAAGATCTCAGTTTAAAGCATGTATTTCAAACTCATCAGAAAACGATAGCACAGCTTTTAGACAGTGCTCAATGTATGTATTACATAAGTAGCATCAAAGTGTACTCATTGGTTTTTAAATTCTGCATCCTCTCTGCCAAATCAGCTTTGTATTTCTAAAAAGTATTTGTATTTATCATGTTTGATAGATGTAGCAAAATGCACATGAGCCTTACCTTGGAATGAAATCTTAGGCTTACACTGGAAATATGCAATTTTGCTTTGACATGATCTGAATCGAGTACAGGTACCACAATCTGAGAAAACTTTTCAATATACACAGTGGGCATGGTATTAAACTGTGGTTAGGATATATTATACAAATTAGGACCAACAATGTTTTACTGGCTAAAATACAATAGTAATACAAGTGACTATCTAAGAAAATGATGGTTTATTATGTTAAGACTAACGAGAGACTTTATTGAACTATTTAAAGTAAATCATTTTTTAAAGATTTATTTATTATATCTTAAGTACACTGTAGCTGACTTCAGACACACCAGAAGAAGGCATCAGATTTCATAAATCATTTTTAATCTAGCAATGCATGCTAGAAAATTTGCCACAGATTAATGTTGTTAGGTTATACTTTTTCTACTGTAGTTGTCTTGGAGCCAAGAGTTGAGTCATACAACCAAAGGGAAGCATATGAAACACACATGATACGAAAGGTACACTAGGTAAATGTTTTGGTACTTGGAGAGGTTGTGTGAGGGAAGAGAGTGTACACATGTAATCTTTGTACTTAAATGGAATTAAACGTGGAATTATCTTGTGTAGTAATCACACAACAGATGGAAAGAATTAATGACAAATATTTTTTATTCATGCACTTCAAATAAACATATAATTACACAACAAAGCAATCTGCTGTTTCTGCTTGATGAGTAGAACTTTTTTTGTTTTTGACTCTGTAAATAATTGTATACATATTTTGTGTATCAAAATATAAAAGGTGATATTATTTAACTCACAGAAAACTTCATAGTTTTCTTTATATTCATCCAAAAGTATACTACTTAAAATATGACCACAAGCATAGGCATTATTCAGCTTATTATTATTCCATTTTATTATTGTTTTCATTTTAATATTATAATCATATTTAAGGATCATGTTTGAAATGTCAACCTTGTATTAATTTTCTAAGTATTATTATTTTTCCTACAAACTAAAAATAATAGTGCTTTGATAATGTGAGCTTTTATTGAATTTTAATAAATATGTTTTTTAATTTCTTTTGGCAATTAATCTCTTTATGCTATTACCATAGAACAGTTATAATAGGCTCAATTTTTCCATTAGTCATAATAATTTATTTAAAAGACTTTCTTCAAAATTTTTGTATACACAGATCTGAGCATTGTGTTTTTTTCAAAGTTTCTACATATACTATTTTACAATTATCTTGTTGTTTCAGAATAAATAATTTTAGAGGACTTTTAATGTAGCAACATGGCTTCTCTCGGATGGGGTGTCACACATTTAATCCCTTTTACTGAAATTCAGACACACCCTTAGTACATATTTTTAATCACAAACAGTGAAAATAAATTTATTTTGTAGAAGGAAGCAGCCATGTTTGAAAGTGACATATGATGGGCAAAGGGATGAATCAGAGAAAGATCTGACAGAATGAATCATAGACAGGAAAAGCCCAACTTCTCAGAGAAGAGACAGAAATGTGAGTCTGCTTAAGTGCAGTGCAAAGGGAGTCAGGAGTGGAGGGCAGTTTAATGAATATAGTTTAGTTGAGTTTAGGCAGTGCAGTAGAGTTCAGTCTTGTTCAGTTCAGTGCAGTTCAACTGAATGCAGTTGAGTTCAGATGAGTTCCTGAAGTTCTGTTCAGTATTAAGTTTGTACAGTCAGTGTCGTCAGTTCAGTTCAGTTTCTGGAATTCAGGGGCAGTTTTTTCAAGCAGAACAATTTAGTGAGAAGCCAAAAGAAGCCAGTTTGAGTCACTCAGATTGGAGAAGTGTTTTGAACCAGAATAGCTGAGTTGAACCAGCCAGCCAGAGTTCAACAAGAACAAGAATGGGTAAGCTTATTCAGCAGTAAGCCTCAGAGGATACAAGTACATCTGGTAAATAAAAGTTACTACTCCAAATCATTTTGATGATTCTTTGGGATATATTTCCAAGAATAAGATAATAAATAAGTTTAGAATTACATGGAGAAAATTGAAATATGAGGCAAGAAAATAGAGAGTAAAACAAGCAGATGGAGTATATGGGTTGAAACCCCCTACAGACAAGAGCCCTAGAAGAAGAAAAAAAAAGAATGTTCTAATTCATAGCAATCTTTCTCTTATATTTATAATTTCTCTTTTGTGAATAAAATATATATTAATTTCTATTTTTGAGATTGTAATATCATAACATTTCTTGTTGTTTCCTGATATAATTTGTTTCATTTTAGGATTATAAAATGATAGCATCATTATCCTCTTTCCTTCCTCCAAACCTTCCCTCAGACCCCTCCTTGCTCTCTCAGTTTCATGGCCTGTTTTGATTAATTGCCGTTACATGCACATGTGCATATATGGGTAAATATATTCCTAAATACATAAATGCAACATGTTCAATTTCTATGATATTATTCATATGTCCATATTCCAAGCTTTGTACATATTTATTTAAAGTATCATTTCAACACTTTCAGGATGAGTTCTTCTACAGCAATAAATCAGTGATATTTTTCCATTCAAAGAAGACCATGAATAATTAGTCTTCAAATATCCTAATAGCTGCTAAAACTGCTTCTGAATTTGAAGTCCATAAAAGACCAGCTCAAATAACACACCCTATTTTTATTTTATAAACGTTTTTATATAGATGTATAGTAACTTACTTCCTTCTAGATATTTCTTTTTATATACATTGTTAATATAAATATAATATTGGTAATAATCTATATTGCCTATTTTTAAGTTATTTTTCTTCCATTTCTCTCATGTGCTTGAAAATGATATTTTCTTTTTCTTTTCTTTTTTTTTTGAGAAATTAAGCTTACCTTTTACTCAAAAATAATCCTAATCATAAACCTAATAATGACTTAGGACAAATGCCCTATTTATACTGCATACAGAAACTGTCACCCACTAGAAAGTGGCGGGAATGATTACTTATTACTCCTTTATTTTTATGAGTACTGGTAAACAATACAAGAACAGAAAATTCTAACAATAATCACAGTGTATGATTAACTTGCCTAGTTTAAAGAGTTTTTAATATTCATCACACAAAATAGAGTTAAAACAACTGGCATAAAATTCTACAGAAACAGCTGCTATTGTAATTTACTATATTATAAGCCCAAAACCATCAAGACCATATACTCATACAACATATTTAGTAATATAATATGAATGCTGTATAAAATTGAACATTACGGGTAAAGGGAATTTTCTAAATTTGATGTATACAATACTAAGGCCTAACAAGTCATAAGCTTAATTAATACTTGTATAAACTACTCATGCTACAAGTAAGAACAATAAATATTTATTAATGTCTTATGTGGTGATTTGAATAAGAATGGTCCACTTAGGTTCATCCATTTGAAGGACATTTAGTCACAAGGGAGTGGAACTTTTTCTCACTACCTGTGCTTATTGCCCATGAATCAAGATGTAAAGTTCAGAGCTGCTCTTCTAGCACCATGCTCATCTCCTTTTCACCAGTATGACAATGGACTAAGCACAGGAAAGTATAAGCAATTCACAAACTAATTCTTACCCTTTATAAGAATTGCCTTGGTCATTGTCACAGCAACAGTACAGTAACTAAAATTCCATTCACGAACATAGCAAAATGAGCCCTGGACACAGTGGGGAAGTTGCAAACTCTAATACAATCTAACTATAAAATTATTTGATTGTACTCCATTGTGTAAATGTACCACATTTTTTGTATCCATTCCTCTGTTGAGGGACATCTGGGTTCTTTCCAGCTCCTGGCTATTATAAATAAGGTTACAATAAACATAGTGGAACATGTGTCCTTATTACATGTTGGAGCATCTTCTGGGTTTATGCCCAGGAGTGGTATTAGTGGTATCAGGTAATACTATGTCTAATTTTCTGAGGAACTACCAAACTGATTTCCAGAGTGGTTGTATCAACTTAACAATCACACCAGCAATGGAGGAGTGTTCCTTTTTCCCCACAACCTTGTCCTCATCTGCTGTCACCTGAGTTTTTTATTTTAACCATTCTGACTGTATGAGGTAGAATCTCAGGGTTGTTTTGATTTGCATTTCCCTGATGACTAAAGATATTGAACATTTCTTTTTGTGCTTCTCAGCCATTCGGTATTCCTCAGTTGAGAATTCTTTGTTTAGCTATGTAGCCCATTTTAATAGGGTTATTTGGTTTTAATAATGAATTTAAGAAATTCTTATGCAAATAGATGGAGCTAGAAAATATCATCCTGAGTGAGGTAACCCAATCACAAAAGAACACACATGGTATGCATCATTGATAAGTGGATACTAGCCAAGAAGCTTGGAATACCCAAGATATAATTCACAAATCACATGAAACTCAAATGGGAGGAGAGGCCCTCGGTCCTGTGAAGGTTCCAAACCCCAGTATAGGGGAAAGCCAGGAAGCAGGAGTGGGTGATTTGGTGAGCAGGGAGATTACAAAGGGGATAGGGGGTTTTCAGATGGGAAACCAGGAAAGAGGATAACATTTGAAATGTAAATAAAGAAAATATCTAATTAAATAAAAAAGAAGGAAGATGAAAGTGTGGATACTTTGATCCTTCTCAGACGGGGGAACAAAATACCTATGGGAGGAGCTACAGAGACAAAGTGTGGCGCAGAGTCTGAAAGAATGATCATCCAGAGACTGCCCCACCTGGGGATCTATCCAATATGCAATGACCAAACCCAGACACTTTTGTGGATGCCAACAAGTGCTTACTGAAAGATGCCTGTTATAGCTATCTCTAGAAAAATATAGAGGTAGATCCTCACAGCCATCCATTGGAGCACAGGGTCCCCAATAAAGGAACTGGAGAAAGGACCCAAGGAGCTGATGATGTTTGCAGCCCCACAGGAGGGAAGGACAATATGAACTAACCAGTACCCCCAGAGTTCCCTGGGACCAAAGCACCAATCAAGGAGTGCACATGGTGGGACTTATGGCTCCAGCTGCATATGTAGCAGAGGATGGCCTAATAGTTCATCAATGGGAGGAGAGACCCTTGGTCCTGTGAAGGCTCTATGCCCCAATGTAGGGGAATACCAAGGCCAGAAAGCAGGAGTGGGTGGGTTCGTGAGCAGGAAGAATGGGGGGAGATAGGCAGTTTTGGGAAGGGAAACCAGGAAAGAGGATAAAATTTGAAATGTAAATAGAGAAAATATCTAATAAAAAAGAAAAAAATATTTGATTGTTAATATGAATAAATTTGAGGTCAGTCTTGTTATGATAAAACCCTGTTAATACATTTTAATTATTATACATTTTTATTTTATTGACCAGTGTTTTTATTATGTTTATAAACATAATAAAAAGCTTTTATTTTTTTCATTAATAATTTTTTTAGTTTACATCTTGATCAACATCAGCCCTTCCCTCCCAGTCTCCTACTCAAAAAGCCCCTTCACCTAATCCCCCTCCCCTAATCCTCTGAGAAAGGGGAGGCCCCTCTAAGTATCAACCCACCCTAGTACATCTAGTCACCACACTACTGAGAATATCCTCTCCCACTAAGGTCAGATAAGGCAGCCCAGTTAGGTGAACAGGAGACACAGGCAAACAACAGAGTCAGAGAGAGCCTCTGTATGAAGACCTGCAGGAAGACAATTTGATACAACTGTTGGGGGATGGAGGGAAGAGGGTTAGGTCTGGCCCATGTATGCTCTCTGTTTGGTGGTTTCAGTTGCTGGGAGTCCCCAGGGGTCCAAGTGAGTTGAGTGTTCACAGAGTCATTCTGTGGAGTTTCTATCCTCTCTGGGTCCCTCAATCTTCCCCCATCTCTACCACAAGACTCTCTTACCTCCCTCTAAGATTTGGTTGTAGGTCTATGCATCTGTTTTGGTTGACTGCTAGTTGGAATCTCTGAGAGGACAGTTATGCTAGGCTCCTGTCTGCAAGCATAGAAGAGTATCATTGATAGTGACAGAGACTGGTTCTTGTACGTAGAATGGGTCTTAAGTTTGACATGTCATTGGATGTCCATTCTCTCTGTTTCTGCCCCATCTTTGTCCCTAACTTGTAGGCAGGACAAATTTTTGTCAAAGTTTTTGTGGGTAGTTTGGTGTTTGTATCTCTCTAATGGAAGTCCTTCCTGGCTATAGGAGGTGGCCACTTCAGATTCCATATCTCCCACTGCTAGGATTCTCAGCAAGAGTCACTCCCATAGGCTCCTTACAGCCTCCCCCATTTCAGGTCTCTAACAAGTCCTAAAATGCCCCCAGGCCCTACCAGCAGCTGATGTCTATTCACTCTCTATTCTCTCTGGCTTTCCCCTCAACTGGTTGCCCTCCCCCACCTCATTTACCTTCCCACACCTGATTCCTCTCCCTCACCTGATTCCTCTCCCTATTGCCTCTCCGACCCAGTTCCCAACATCCATTCATCTTGGATGTGTCTGACCCTTACAGTTAATGCTGGTCCATTCATAGCTAGTCTTTCTAAAACTAGGCAGGAAATTAGAGGATCAGACTGTGCACTAGACCTTAAGAACAGACTATAATCTTCAGCTTGCTCGCTTTCTTTCTTTCTTTCTTTCTTTCTTTCTTTCTTTCTTTCTTTCTTTCTTTCTTTCTTTTTCTTTCTTTCTTTCTTTTTCTTTCTTTCTTTTCTTTTCTTTCTTTCTTTCTTTTCTTTCTTTCTTTCTTTCTTTCTTTCTTTCTTTCTTTCTTTCTTTCTTCATTCCTTTCTCTCTTTCTTTCCTTCCCTCCTCCTTTCTCCCTTCTTTTCTTTCTTTCTTTCTTTCTTTCTTTCTTTCTTTCTTTCTTTCTTTCTTTCTTTCCTTCCCTCCTCCTTTCTCCCTTCTTTCCTTTCTTTCTTTCTTTCTTTCTTTCTTTCTTTCTTTCTTTCTTTCTTTCTTTCTTTCTTTCCTTCCTTCCTTCCTTTGTTCCTTCCCTCCCTCCTTTCTTTCTTTCCTTTCTTCCTCCTTTCTTCCTCTCCCTTCTTTCCTTCCTTCCTTCCTTCTTCTCTCTCTCTCTCTCTCTCTCTCTCTCTCTCTCTCTCTCTCTCCCCTCTCTCTCTTTCTTTTTTTCACCTTCCTTTCAATAATACATTAACAGTATTTGAAACAAACCAGGGCTCGGCTTTGCCCTTATTAATGAGCAATAGAATGCATCAACGGTAGACTGCTAAAAAACTAGTATTTTCCATCATATGATATTATAATAATGAAAGTATAGAGTCAAAGAATAAACAAGCTAGTAAAGACTCTAGAGATACAATCACAAATGAACCTGCATAAATACCTAATTCTTTGCAGTGTTTGTGATATCATTTGTTAGTTAACAAGGTTCAAAAGGATTCGAAAACAATGACCTTAAACATAGGGCAAACCAAGTTACAAGACAGTGACCAGGCAGTGTCAGTAGGGAAGCACTCTCATAGTCACCAACAGCTGTTTTAAGGAAGCAAAGCAAGTTTAGTGAAACAAAAAGAAAATTCAAAAATGCATATATATTCTATCAGAGAAATGTTGGAAGGCAGAACAAACTATCTTGAAAAGAAAATCAAATGTTTGCACTGAAAACTATAGACAGGGAAATAAAACATTATATAAGACATCAACAGAAAGACTGATCAATAAAGAAAAAAATTCAATCATCATAAAACATAAAATTGGAAGAGAAAAAGAAGAAAGAGCAAAAAAGAATGAAGCAGCTCCTGTGAACCTCAGGAAAGTATCGAGACAGCAAATACTTGGGTTACAGGGTCCAAGAGAGACTTGAACTTGTCAAAGGACTGAAAGTTTATGCAAAGAAATAAAGATACTTTCCAAGAACCCAGGTACATAAGGTCCAAAGGCATCAAAATTTATTTAACTGAGTCAGGAGAAAATAAACCAGTAATATATAGGGTCATATAAAGTTGACTATCAGCAAACCTCTCAGCAGAAATTTCATAGCCCAGAACAGTTACATGAGATTTTCACAACACTGGACAAATGCAGGCAAGTAAAACTGTACCTAATAGAGTTATTTACAATTGAAGCTTCTGATAAAATTTTATATATATATATATATATATATATATATATATATATATATATANANACACACACACACACACACAGATTTGTGACAAATCATGTCAAAGAACTGAAAGACACATAACAGAATTCGTCCTTCAATTAATGTTGACCATAAATCTAATGAAATCCAGCATTCTTACCTGATAAAGACATGAAGCCAATTAGGCAAATAAAGAAATTACCTCAGTATAAAAAAGGACATCTCCCAAAGACCAATGATGAACAGTTATTAGTGAGGGAAAACTAGATGTCTTTTTTCTAAGATTGAGCGTACATTTCATCATTCTCAAGCCTCATCAAATCTCCTAGACATACCTCTTGGAGCAATTATAGAACAAAAAGGAAGAAAGGAAGGAAAGAAGGAAGGGAGGGAGGGAGGGAGGGAAGAAGGGAGGGAGGAAGGAAGGAAGAGCACCAAAATTTAAAAAGGAAAAAAATGACCCAATTTGCCAATGATAGGAAACTTTAGGAAGAAAACCCATGAAGCTCTACCTCATACTTCTAGAACTAAGCAATGAATTCAGGAAAAGATTCAAAACCAACAAAGAAAAGAGCAACATGGTTATTGGCCAATAATGAATATTCTGAATTAGAGATCAGTAAGGGAATGTGATCATGAACAGTTACATCAACAACTTCAAACAAATTCAGTCAAATCAGGTAAAACATTCTTTTTTTTTTTAACTATGTAATCTTTGCTTTTATTTATTTTTATTTTTATTATATATTTTCTTTATTTACATTTCAAATGCTATCCCAAAAGTTCCCTATACCCTGTCCCCCCTGCTCCCCTACCCACCCACTCCCACTTCTTGGCCCTGGTGTTCCCCTGTACTGGGGCATATAAAGTTTGCAAGACCTAGGGGCCTATCTTCCCAATGATTACTGACTAGGCCATCTTCACATTCTTACAGTGACACTTAAAAAATATTAATACAAGAAGTTGAAGTAGACATACAAAATGAAAGAATTACTGGCTTATAATATTTGAATAGATTAATACTATTATAATATTCTATGGAAATCTGTGTCAAAATATAAATGAAAATATTCATAGAACTAGAAAAAATCAAATTAAAGTGAATACTCAAGTTTATATAATGTCTCAAATTATCAAATATTAAATATTATAAGACAAAAAAAATGTCTAAGTGAAATAAAAATCTTGAGGCATTAAGGTACTTGACTGCATAACATATTCTACATAGCAATGCTCAAATATCAAAAGCACAAACACACTGAAATGATCAGCACTTGCTCCTTGCTAAAGATTTAAAAGGCAAGATATGTAAGCAAGTGAGAGAATTTCAGATCATCGAAACTATTCTGAGATAGTCATCAATTGTGCCAGAATATAGAATATGTAATGCAAGAAGTGAACTATAAAGCCAACTTCTTATTCCAGAATACAATAATATCCACAAATTTGTCAATTTTATATTTAAAATTGATTTTAATCTATGCATGCATGTATTGCATTCTCCTCTGTTTATCTATGTCATAGGAAACCAGAATAGTGAGTCAGGTATCCTAGAAGCAGAGTTACAGGAGGTTGTGAGCCAATGCATATGGGTCATGGAAATAAATCTGGGGCTAAGGCAACAGCTTTAGCACATTAAACCACGGAATCGTTGTTCTAGACCTGTTCACCAGTTTCAACTGTGTGGCAGTTGTTAATTATCTGAGATGCCAAGTATGGATTTGGACAACATAGAAGATGTCTGTGCTTTAATTTCAGTATAGACATTAATCTACGAATATGAATCTAAGGATAAAAGTCCATTTAAAAATACAAAATAAGTTTTGAAAACTATTCTTAAGGTGTAAAGGGTGACTTAGTTATATACAATATCAAATTCAACATATTTGATTCCTAGAACCCAAATGGAATTTCACAACTATCTATAACTCATATCCCAGAGGATCTGATGTCCTCAATGGATTCCATGGACATCAGGCAACTATGTGTTTTACATACATACATACATACATACATACATACATACATACATACATGCATGCATGCATACATACATACATACATACACAAACATAATTGGTTTTTAAAATGTATTATGTTCATCTAAATAAAGCACATTCAAACTTCTGAAATTATAAACATTAAAATTGTAGAACAAAGAAACACTTTTTGTAGAGAAATTCTAATTTAGCCACATGACTGCACTGGCAAGAGATCACAACCAAAGAAAGGTACATCGGGAATAAAGTCATGCCCTTAGTACACACCTCTATAGACACACCTTTAGTATATATCTTTAACCCAAACAATGATGTCTAACTGAGGGGCAATATGATGAATAAGAGAAAAACTTGCCAGAAGAGTCAGATATAGGATAAGCCCAGCTCTCACAAGAACAGCACAGGAAAGAGAAGCTATTTAAGAGCAGCTCAGGGAGAGAAAGTCGTTCAGTTGGGAGTCCGTGCAGTGTATGTTTTACACTGGAGTTGGGTTGGTTCCTGGGCTCATGCAGTTCAGTGCAAGTCATCAAGGGCAGTTGAAGCCAGAAAATAAGAAGGATCCAGAAGATTAGAACAAATTACCAGAGTTAGTTTGAGATGAAGCAAAGCAATTCAGTGAAAACTGAGATAAGCCAGATTGAATCAGTCAGCTTAGAGAGGAATTTGAGCCGGAACAGATGAGTTGAACCAGCCAGCCAGAGTTAAAAAAATAACTAGAAAGGGAGAACTTATTCAGCAGAGATTCCATGAGATAGCAATTACATCATGAGAAAAGAAAGTTACTTTTACACATTTCTTCAAATTGAATTGAATACTTTTCTATGTAAGGGTCACTTAATTAGTAGCTACTTTAATAGTAGTAGTTTTTAACCTATTACCATTTAGACAAAGGCCAAAGAGAATCATTGACATTACATTCCTTAACTACCTGAATACTCAATAGAGAAAGGCAATGGGAAAGTCACCTTATGATAATATAATATCAGCACACAATTTCTAATCATATAGAGACATTTATTTTTTGTGTTTGCTTTAAATAGCTAAGTGTGCTATATGGTTTTTCATAGGCTTGGCCAGGATAAAAATGTTTGATGTTGGAATGACACATTTGTCAAGATATCTAGACAATATAAGTGCAATATAATTTAATGCTATATAAATGCACAGAATTGAGTAAAAAAGTCAGTAACAAAAATATTTCAAAGTATATGTTCCCTGTTTGTTTGTTTCTTTTGTGTCAATTTAATGAGCACACTTTTCCAAGGCAGTACTTAGTGATGTACAGACCAACATGATTTTACATTACTTGGAATTAGTAAATAGTTTAGACATAATATACAAAGAGTACTTTAAAACATGATTGTAGCTTACATCTGAAAAAGGCATATAAATCAGTGATATAAAGTGCTAACAAGAATAATGGAACGAGGGTTAAATTGGGGCATGGATAGGCTGATAAATGGAGAAAGTAATACAATGAGAAATAAATAACACTAAAGACCACCTAAAAGTCCTGTTGAAACATATTACTCCAGAAGTTTCTAACAATATTTATACTCATATTTATGAAAATATTTAAAACAGAGTTAACCCATATGAGGTGACAATATCACTCTAGACAGAACAGGGCTAGATAAATAAAAAGTTCAATAAAAAGTTGAATAGCAGAAGTTAGTTATCTCTTTTTAGATCATTGGACATTAAGTTTCCATAGAGTGTTAAACATTACAGGCTATAAATGGTATTGTTTTTTACCCTCCAGGACTTGATGATAAGAAACTTGGTAACACATCTTGAGACACAGAATATGGTGATAGGAAGCTGAAGGTTTCATCTCCAGGGGCTATTTTTCATAATGCTGGAAAGCTCTAATAAAATCGACTAGAGGAGTTAGGTAATCATCAGTCTTTCTCAGATGTGAACTCTGAGAGAGACCACAGAATAATGAATCTCTCAGTCCTCACCAAATATGCTTCTACATGCAATAGATGGAAATTAGCACAGACACCAACATTAGACAAAGAAGGAGAGAATAAGAGGCTGTGGAGGCATAAAACCAGAGACACTGAAACATATAGAGGAGAAAGTGGGGGAAAGACTCGAAGAAATGAGTACAGGGGGAAAATTCCTTAAAAGAACAGCAATGGCCTGAGCTGTAAGATCAAGAATCAACAAATGGGACCTCATAAAATTGCAAAGCTTCTGTAGGGCAAAAGATACTGTCAATAAGACAAAAAGGCCACCAACAGATTGGGAAAGAATTTTTACCAATCCTAAATCTGATAGGGGACTAATATCCAATATATACAAAGAGCTCAAGAAGCTGAACTCTAAAAATTCAAATAACCCCATTCAAAAATGGGGTACAGAGGTAAACAAAGAATTCTCAACTGAGGAGTACTGAAGGGCTGAGAAGCACTTGAAAAATGGTCAACATCCTAATCATCAGAGAAATGCAAATCAAAACAACTCTGAGATTTCACCTAACACCAGTCAGAATGACTAAGATCAAAAATTCAGGGGACAGTAGATGCTGGCGTGGATGTGGAGAAAGAGGAACACTCCTCCATTGCTGGTGGGATTGTAAGCTTGTACAACCACTCTGGAAATCAGTCTTGCGGTTCCTCAGAAAACTGGGCATAGTACTACTGGCAGACCCAGCAATACCTCTTCTAGGTATTGAAGATATATACTTCTGGTATATATACCCAGAAGATGTTCCAACTTGTAATAAGGACACATGCTCCACTATGTTCATAGCTGCCCTATTTATAATAGCCAGAAGCTGGAAAGAACTCAGATGTCCCGCAACAGAGGAATGGATACAGAAACTGTGGTACATTTACACAATGGAGTACTACTCACCTATTAAAAACAATGAATTTATGAAATTATTGGCCAAATGGATGTATCTGGAAGATATCATCCTGAGTGAAGTAACCCAATCACAAAAGAACTCACTTGATATGCACTCATTGATAAGTAGATATTAGCCCAGAAACCTAGAATACCCAAGATACAATCTCCAAAATACAAGAAAATCAAGAAGAAGGAAGACCAACATGTGGATACTATATTCCTCCCCAAAATAGGGAATAAAATACCCATGAAAGAAGTTGCAGAGACAAAGTTTGGAGCTAAGACCAAAGGATGGACCATCCAGAGACTGCCCCACCCGGGGGTCCATCATATAATCAGCCACCAAATGCATACAGTATTGCATATGCCAGCAAGAACTTGCTGAAAAGACACTGATATAGCTCTCTCTTGTGAGGCTATGCCAATGCCTGGCAAATATAGAAGTGGATGCCCACAGTCATCTATAGGATAGAACACAGAGACCCCAATGGAGGAGCTAGAGAAATTACCCAAGGAACTGAAGGCAACCCTATAGGTGGAACAACAATATGAACTAATCAGTATCCCCAGAGCTAGTGTCTCTAGCTGCATATATAGCAGAAGATGGCCTAGTCAACCATTGTTGGGAAGAAAGGCCCCTTGGTCTTGTCAACTTTATATGCCCCATAGAGGGAAACGCCAGGACCAAGAAGTGCGAGTGATTGGGCAGGAGAGCAGGGGGGGAGGGGGATAAGAGTGGTCATTCGGGATAGCATTTGAAATGCAAATGAAGAAAGTATCTAATAAAATAATTTTAAAAAAAGATGCTGAGGGGTGCTCATTTGCAAATAGAACATCTACATCACACCCTACCCCTTGTCAAATGACAGGGATTATTGTAGAAGAGGTGATAGAAAGCTTTTGAGAAAAGGCAATGGCTGACAAGAAAATGGGGCTTTCTAGATACACCAGTATCTAGAACATACTATGCATTTGCATCTATGAACTCATAGTGTTTGGGAAGGAATGCGCAAGATTCATGCAAGTTCAAGTGAGTCTAAATTCCCAGAAAGTAGTGGAGTGATGGTATTTTATCTACTGATAATTTTAGCTGGTGAGAGAAGAAAAGTCACTTTTCATTAGGGAGCTAGGGAGGATCTGGGAGGACTTGGGAAATGGAAAACATGATGAAAATATAATGTATTAAAATTTCCTTAAAACTAGTAACAAAAAGGAGTGTACCCACAGTTATATCTGCCACAAGACACTGGAAGTCCACAATCAAAGACTATATGACCCACACAAATTGGACTCCATGAGTTTTAAAATTAAAAAGCAATAGAGACACAATTTGGAGAGTAGGGAAGGAAAAGTTAGTCTGGAAGGATTTATGAAAGGGAAGTGAATATCATCAAAACCTATTGCTCAAATCTATCAAATAACTAAGAAAACAAGGCAGAAAAAGTTGATTTCATCATTGACAGACATGCATATGCTTGTTAGGAAATCATTGGGTAGTCCATCCCAACCTGGCTATTGAACTCCATAAAGAAACATTTTGTTTAAAATAACATATACTTTACTCACAAATGAACAGGTACATAAAATATTTGGTACAACATGAAAATATGTGAATAGAATGTGGAAGGGCTAAACCAAGCTAATTAAAGTTGCCTTGCCTCATAAAGTTACCATATTTTCCAGAGTAAATATTTAAAATCTACTGTCTTTGAAATATTCTCATGTGTAATGTCATGTCACTTAATCTACCATCATGCAGAAAGAGAACTCAGAATTTATTCCTGTCTAACTAAAATACAGTACCTGTTTGTATCTCAATTATCTCACACCATTTTCCCAATCAGTAATAACTAACATCCTGTTTTGCCATATTAGCTCAAATTTTTTAGTCTTCATACATAAGCAAAATAACTCGGTAGTTGCCCTTTTGTTTCTGTTTCATTTAGTTGCATATAATTCCTCCAGTTTGATTGCTTCTGTAGCAAATGACAATTTTTTCTCTTCTTTAGAGCTTAATAAGATGCCACAGAATATAAAGTAAATAAGCTACATGAAATTTTTACCTTTTACAGGATCATTATGAGGAAAATAATGATAGAATTTGATTTATTCTTAATCACTAAGTATATAGTACTCTTTGGAAATTATATTCATGTATGATTACTATGGAATGGAATTATTTCTCAGTGTCACAAATAGACAATTTAAAGCACAACAGTTATAAAACCATTGCTCAGATTGTGCAAAGAATGACAACACTTCCATCTACTAATAAATATCTGTCAGACATGACAGAATCTGCACATGCAAACTTCTAGCATCTTCTCTCTTGTGTATTTTCAAATCTGGTTCTTCAATCTGGAAACAGCATAGACCTTTCTAAACTATTGCTAGAAACTTGATAAGGCACATTGGTTGATCTATACCATTTAATATCCAGAGTGATATTAAAACATGCAAAACATATGCACAGGTCATAGAATGGACTAAAATTTAACTGGTTTTCCTAGATTATTTATTAATATTTATATGTGTATAGCATTACTAATTGTCCAAAACATTTGGGTTGCTTGTTTGCAATTCAGTGCTTTTATACATAACATCTTGCCTTCCTGTAAAAATGAACATATTTAAATGGATTCTTAACTTTGTTTGTTTTTTAACAAACATACACCGGATTGAAGGATTCTTTAGAGGTTTTACTCAATTTGTTCATTTCTACATTAATTACTGTGACTGTTATAAAAGTGCCACTTTTCTTCTTGACATGACAGTTTCCATTGTTCACACCTACTGATTTTGCTTAAAATATTTTCAATTCAGAGATTGTTTTTTCATATTATTTCCTAAATTTAATTTGAAAATTGTTCATAACAACCACTTGAGATTTTGAATATAAAGTATTGAAGATGAGTTAGGCATGAAGATGGACACACAACAAAAATTCCTGTTACTCTATTGGATCATGGTTATCAATCTTCAGTAAAGTGTCGTAAGTGGAATTTCCATTAAAGATTAACTACTATAATTGGATATTTTGTAGTAGTTTTGAATTGAATTCATGGTATGATATATTTATATAAGGGTTATCATAGTACGTATAGAATTGAACTGAAATAAAATATTAGAAGTGGTTATTAAAATACATATGGAAACTAAATGTAATGGCATTTTTGCATAGACATGCAGGGTACATTAGAATGAATTAATGTAAAAATAATGAGGCATAATAAAAATTCAAAGGAATACTGGCAGTAGAAGTTAATTTTATTCTTGAAGGAAGAGTCAAACAATATTTAGTGACTGGTATGTCTAATAATAAATTAATACATTTGAATTTAATTGCTTTGATAAATTTTACTACTAAGACAATTCTCTCATATTGATTGTGCTGTTGACTTCATGAATAATATATTCTCCTGGAAACTATGTCTTCTGCACTTTACCAAGCTCTACCATGAAAGTTAACTTGGTATTTTATGATGCTCCAAATGTGTGATGTAGCAAAATTCTTTTGAAGTAAATAGAAATGCCAGGGCATCTTTAATAAGACCCTCAGTGAAATGCTAACATATGTTCTGAGGAAACTTTACTTTAAGAAAATGCAAAATAAATGTTACGCTTTTTGTGTGTGTTATTTTGAATATAGACAGGATTCTCTTTGTTTAAATTACCAAGGAAACTGTTCACAGTTCCACATACTTTTTTAGAATTCACTATTCGAGAACACTCAGCTTATAAGTTTTACTAGTATCATATGCTACCGACAAAGTTTACACTAATAATACTTATTAATTTAATAAGTGATATACCACCTCATTTAAAAAATGAATGGTATAAATAGTTTTTGTTCTTATAATACAAAACTGTTACCAGATGTAAACGTTTTTAATATGGAAGATACTACCCAAGGAATAATGTAGTGCACACTCTACAATTGTACAGTTTAGAACCGTGTTTCAGTTATTTCATTTTGAAATTACTTTGAGTGGATTCAAACTAAAATATTACATGTATTTATTTACAATTTAGAATGTACATTTATGAATGTATGACTATTTGATTTTACTTGTCCATTGTTTAGTAATAAATTTAAAGCATATAAGAACATTGAACATATTTATGATAAAAATGTTACTTTAAAATCCAATTTTTTTTCATGGATTCAGAACCTTAAACTAGGACCCAGGTATAAGTAATTGTCCTAAATCAGTATACATATAAACAACACTAAGAGGACTCAGTGGATTTACAAAATTAAGACTATGAACTCAGTGGGGTACAGTGGTGGAAGGAAATGTGAGGCAGTGAATGGAGGGTATATTTATTGAAAACATTATATGAATGTAGATGATTAGCAAAGACATAGGAGGAAAACGACTTAAAATTTTTAAAGTCTCCAGTAATTATTTCTATTAGAGTTTGACCATTTTAATAAGAAAATTATAGTCCTATTATATTTAGATAATACAATTACATCTTATTTAAGAATAAGCTAAACTAAAAAAAAAGAATAAGCTAAACTATTTTATCAGACAAAGACTTAATTAAAATGTAGAACTTATTTGTTAAAAAGATAATCAGTGGTCAAACATTTTATGTTACTCCTCTTTCTTTTTGTAATAGTAGCAAGAATATGATAGCCTTTTCTAGAGCACAACTTTGGAAAATTTAGTACCTGCACAAGTGTTAAAATATTTGAGGAACTAACCAGTACCCCCAGAGCTCATGTCTCTAGCTGCATATGTAGCAGAAGATGACCTAGTCAGCCATCATTGGGAAGAGAGGCCCCTTGGTCTTGCAAACTTTATATGCCCCATTACAGGGGAACACCAGGGCCAAGAAGTGGGAGTGGGTGGGCAGGGGAGCAGGGTGGCAGGAGGATATAGGGGACTTTCGGGATAGCATTTGAAATGTAAATGAAGAAAATACCTAATACAAAATTGGAAAAAGGAAAAAATTATTTGAAGAAGAAAAGGACAATAAAAATATAAAAGATAACTTAAAAGTCCTCATATGTTAACTTTCACAATTTCCCATTTCTTAAAGACCTTCATTAATTTTTAATGCAGTTCAGCACATTATGTGTTTTCAAGTAATCATGTAAGCTAAAATTTCAAGACTTCTAAACAACAGTTTAAAACGGAATCATCTATCTAACTACAAATTTACCTATCTGTTTACATCTTTCCTCTATCCTTTCCCTATCTACAATTTAATACAAACAATTATTTGGATGAAATTAAATTATATACTTCATTAAAGAACTACTCAAATACTTAGATAATTGCAGGCCACTCTGGTAGCCAAGATATTTTTGGAACCACTGCAGGCACTAACACTAATCATTAAAATTTCCCTATGAATTATACAGTTATGCCACTTAGCTGCATGGAAAGCAGTTGCTGTTTTTATAGTGATTAAAATGTGCATTTTGCTGAGCAATTTGTGGACTGAAATCAGTAAGCAAGACAAATTTCAAGTAAACAGACTACTTAAATATATTCATTAAAGATTTATGTTCTTATGATTTCAAACTGAAATGCTAATATATAATCACTGTGAGGCATATCTACAAAATAATGAGACTGATATTCATGAAATATGATTAATGTCAATAACTATAGTCATATTATATTCCTAAGTAACATCGATGACTTTTGAAAATTATGATTAGAGTTGAATCCAAATATACCTGCTTTGATTTATTTTCTGAAATTTTAAAAATAAATACATTATGGAAAACATTTTAGACCAATATTCAACAAATTATATTTTCCAGCTGGAGAATTTTTTCTTATGCAAAGAACAATGTAATTGGTGTAAGCACTGGGCAGCATGTGATCTATTCAACTATTAAAAATCTGTATCATAAAGCTTGTTCTCCCCAAATGGGTCAGTTCTATAAACATAACAGATAATGTTTTATTTAACAAAGAAAAACATTACATAATCTGCTTATGAACAAACATTACTTCTCAGGATTTTGGTGACTTTTATTTTCGAATATAACTATTCAAGGAATGTTATAATATTTTTCTTTAAAAAATGTTAAAACTAACTTATTCATCTGGAATGTGTACTAAGCTAGATTTGGTCTCCAGCATATTGTGTGCCTAAATTGGAGACCTACTTGGTTAGCTCATGCAACATAACAATGTTTTGAATGTTACACATTGTAAATGACACTTAAATGTTTCACTTGGGTAAATACTACTAAAATTTTGAAGCTGTTGTATAATGTCCACCAATGACAGAATTTCAAACTCTAATATATCATTTTCTGGGGATAAACTTTGTTCTGCCAAATATAATTTCCGTATTAAATTAGTAAATAATTTAGAAAATAATAGGTTAACCTAGGTGCAGTCATCCACAACTGTGATTCTAGCACTTTGAAGGTAGAGGCAGGAGGATCAGGAACTCACAGTCAATCTCAACTCCGTTTTAAAGCCATCCTGGACTACAATAGACTTGTCTCAATTTACAAAAATAAAATAAAATAAGAAATAAAAAAGGTAATCAAATATGAGTTATATTTATACAGCCATTTGTAACATCAAATTACAGATATAAAAATTAAAAGCTGTCACTTTCATTTCTGAAGGTAAATTGACCTTCAGAAACTTTATTTTATTTATCTAATATGTCAGTATTAATTTTACATCTTAATATGTAATTATCACTAGAGGCAGAACATAATTTTCAGAATTAAATGGAAACAGAACACAGAATCCTAGAACATTGAAACTAGAAATAAATATGGTAGTATACATGAACTTATAGGTGTAGGAAAAGACTTATTGGATAGGACTTAATTCATCCATGATTTAAGGCCCAGAACTGACATCTGAAAGTTCATGAAACTAAAAGGTGTCTGTACATCAAGGGAGAATCTTATGGAGTAAGAGTCACTCTTTGCAAGTTATACAATAAACTGGACACTTGGGAGCCCTCAGAGATCGAACCACCAACCAAAGAGCATACACTAGCTGAACCTATACCATCCTGCGCATATGTAGCAGATGTGCAGATCCACCTTCATGTAGGTCCCCAATAACTGGAGCAGGGCTATCCCTAAAGCTGTTGCCTATATGGGGAATCTATTCTCCAACTAGACTACCTTGTCTGGCCTCAGTAAGAGAGGATTCCCTACCCTGCAAAAACTTGATGTGCTAGGGTAGAGGAATATCTAGAGGGACCCTATACTCTCTCGGAGGAGAAGAAGAAGGGACCACATGAGGAATGAACAGGGAGAGGAGCAGTGATCTGTATGTAAAATGAGCAAATAAATTCATCAATGGGAAATAGAACTCATAATATAAATTTCAATAAAGCAATCAAATCAATTAAAACACTCGGTATGGATTTCACAATGAGAAAAGAGGCAGTTTTTACAGGGACACATTTATAGCAACAGGTGACAGAGAGAACAAGGTGGACACAAGTGAAGATAGAATGAGTCAGAGAATGAGGAGACAGAATATTAGAACAAATTGCTAGAGTTAGAGACCAAGTGGAGCAATTCAGTAAGAAACTGAGACAAGCTAGTTTGAATCAGTCTGCATGGAGAGGAGTTTGAGCCAGAAGAGCTGAGTTGAACCAACCAGCAATAATTCAGAATTAGCTCAAATGGGTGAGCTTATCCAGCAGCAAGTTTCAGGGACTGAAAACATTCTAGGCTAGATTAGATTGTGCAAAGGATGGACAGTTCCAGGACTAGGCCTAAGTTATGAGACAAAGGGAGTAAGCCTTGGGAGTGACAATTATGTCAGGCATAAACAAGATACTTTTACAGTTGAAGACACCACACATCCCACAGACAAATTAGATTAGCAAATCCAGATCTGACTTATGAAAGATGTGTGACCCGAACTGTATCATATTTCAAAATGACTCTACTGGCCCATCAACCATAAATTCTTCTTGAGATTTTATATTAGTCATTTACATATCATAGAGTAATTGAGATGATATAGGCATTTATTAAAATTCTTGCAAAGTATTAGTTGTACAAAAGTATCAATAACTTTTGAGAAGTCATTATGGACATGTAAATATATTATCTCAAGCAACTTCATGGACGACCACTAATAATTATATTCATACATGCTGGCAAGGTATATAGATTTATTCCTAATATAAAGATTTAGCACTTTTGAAGTTATAGTTTATCATTGTTCTCAGTAGTTATTTTTCCACTGCAATTAAAATTATATGATATCTTATGCTTTTTTTTTTAACTGAAATTATTTAAATTCAGCACAGTTCTCAATGTGTAAGACGCACATCTGATAGAATCATGGGTTTTCATAGCCTTCTTCACAAAATTGCTACACTCCTCTGCATAAGTCCTGTTGACATGAAATTATATCTGAGCATCTGCTGGAATGTGTATGCTCATTAAGCATGCATTTTTCAATGTCTATTAAGTGCCAGGAGCTATGTGAAGCAAATTCAGTGAAGAGCCAACAATATAGATTTTTCTAGTTGTTCATCAGTCCAAATCCAATCTACATCCAACATTTTTTAAAAGCCTAAAAGTGAATTCACTGAAACTGCTTTGACATAATAATACTGAAGATATGTTTCATGGAACTATAGTTGCATTGTGAAAGGTTATATAACTCACCATTCTTGTTTTGGCAATGTTAAGGGATCAAACACAGAACCTTATGCAGTCTAAGCAATCATTTTATTCTGGGATAGGTCTTCTGTGCTTCCTCCCCTAAGTTATTCTAATCATAGCGAGAAAGAAGTGTTAGAAAACTGAAAGTCAAATTTGGGTGTATATCTATAAGAGGATGCTATTTACAGATGTAAGTAAGCATGGGAACTCATCAACTGTGCTGAATCCTTGTGCCTAAATGCCATCATAACAGACATGTCAGCTTATATTTGTTCTATAGGTCAAGTGAGAGAGAATCTTGTTTACTCTGATGAACAGCCAAGTAGCAGCCTTGCAGCCAGACCTCTGTTCAGCTTGGCTTTTATTTTTCCTAATAACCATCTTTTTCTCTGTATTTTGCAGGTATTCTATTACAGACTTTGTGAATTTGTGTGTTCCTGCCTTTCTTCTTGGAATAGAGACTACTTTTACTTGCTGATATTTTTTCCTCACTGGTTCATATAAAATCAGCTTATAGTCCACGATCGAATGCAGTAATTCAATATTTTTAAAAATTAAAAAAACAAAGCTTCTCCTCAGATTGTTCTACTTTTTCATATCTTCCTTGCATATGTGTGCCCTAATGTTCATTGTCTTTTTACCTACAATAATTTTAGACTTATTGCTATATTTTATTTTATTTTATTTCTTTTTAGAATAAAGCTTGGTGGCATATCTTAAATCACTTGTCTTTATTGTTGACATTTACTTGTGTAAACTCCAATACTAATTTTACTACATTCTATATATTTTAGTAGTTTGTGCTCTTATTTTAGTTTGGGTTAGTGTGCAAAGATCGATCATAGAAAGTAAAGTTTGTCTATGTAGGTTCATTTTATTAATTAGACTAATTTCCCCTCTTCCATAAATTTTCTTATTGTATCTTGCTTTCCTGATTTGTTCTCTCATACAGTTTATTCTAATTCAGAATTATTAGTTTTTTAGGTAATTCATAGTCTCCTTTGAAGTTATCAATTTTGTTTCTTTCAGTTTGTATTGTCTGTGAATGTAAGGAACAGAAGCTTTTCCTGGTCTTAACAGATTGGCTTCAAAGGTAAAAGTAAGTACCAGTCAACCCAATAGATATTTTAGAAATATCTTCTGCATATTAAAAGAAACATATTCTTTTGAATTGTCTTAAATTGCTAATTAAAGAAGATTATTATACTCTCTCTGGCTATTTCTTCATCCACATATGCGCGCGCGCGCGTGTGTGTGTGTGTGTGTGTGTGTGTGTGTGTGTGTGTACAACCAGGAGTTACTAAAATTTTACCCATTCTTTTTCATTTGACTATTGAACAGTGCTGAACTGTGAAGCAGCCTGAGAGAGGAACTTTGTGTTCTATGAACACAAAAAGGCTGGTGGGATATGGGATGTACTACAAAGTATAGACACCCTCCTACTTCTGTGTCTTCTTAGCCATTGCTTCCATTAATTGTGATTCTATTATTAGCATATTAAATGAGGCATAGCATAGCCTATGCCCCTTGGGAAGTATAAACAGGTTTTACTATTGTATCTCACTCCTCATGATTTTTTGGCAAATATCAAAGAATTTTGAGATACTGACCAGGTATCAGATATTATATATATATAAATTTCTTTTCTTCCTATCCTAGATTTTGGCACTGACACAGTTGTTGCTCTTTTTACAGTTTTGTAAGTATACAAAATTTACAATAGATAGGTGAATACTCACCCAACGGTTTCTCTGATGCAGCTTGAACATGGGCTCTGTTATTCCCACTTTGCCATTCTCTATACAAGAACTGACCCATCTCAAGAGCATGCTGTCAAAGATCACACTGACACCCTTAGATGGAACTAGCTCAATCTAGAGTCTCCTTGATTGCCACCTTCAACACTATAGAATCATCCTTCAGTTACTGGAGCATCATATGCTAGGAAAATAACAGAAGGAAAGTGCATCCCAACTTTTGATATCTTAGAAAGGTCAGCTATGATATTTTTATACTTTTCATTCTTCAAAAATTTACTATAGAAATTGAATTTCCTTAACTCTTAAGTTCAAAGGACTTCACAAACTATGAACTCTGCCTTTTGAATTGAATTCCTCACTACTCCTTAACATTAATCTAAACTATCACTTTGAGCATATTTCCACCACATTCGGTGCTGGTTCACATCTAATTTTTTTTCCCTGTGTGCGTCTCCATGTACTTTCAGTTAAAAAAAAAAATGCATCAAAATTTCAAGCACTCATTTCCTCTCTTTTCAAAGCTAGTTTCTATAAAATTCATTTTAGAAGTGTTCCTGCTTTCTGCTCTATGTTTCTTGTCCAACAGGTTTTAGAGATTCATTATTAGACATGACCATATTTTAGAAGCTGTCATGTCAATTCCCTCAAGTCCATTTAAGATCTCATTTAAAGGTTCACAACATATTACTATGTTCCTTTTCACATACGAGTGAGGTTAGTGTGTGTTTGTGCAATTTTTAATCTAATTATGAGGTTTTGAAATTTATTGTGTTGACCATCTTTTAATGAGACTAAAGAAATTCATTTTCAAGTAATATTATTACAGATTTCATATTATATATATTCTATAATACATACATCATTTAAAACTTGGCATTTCTTTCCATGGATGAAATTTACCTTTTGTGCTTTAACATCAAGTCCACTCTAATTACTCAAAGATGCCACCTTGATAAATCAAAATAAGAAAATGCATATAACTTTCCCTACCAATATAAGCTTCCATTTTTACATTCCTTCAGCATGAACTGGATGATGCAAGTTTCTAAAAAAAAATATTTAATACTTATTTAGGCAGGTCTCAAAATGTAGTTAAGAGTAAATTGAAATGTACTGCATAGAACAGTTTGTTTTCACATTTGTGAGCCTATTACCTTAGCTTCCCAAATATTGATGTTATAGGAGTGCAGTATCATGCAAAATACTCTTTTGTATACAAAGGCTCTAAAGATTGTGAGTTGCATAGTCATTGTAGCAACTCATACAAACTCTTTAGTGTTTTAACTGACATACAGAGTAGTACTTCGTAAGGCAACAAACATGCTTAATTCATGAGTAAGAATGTGTGACTTCCAGAATCTGAAAGGGCAGAATCTTGTCCACATCTTCTGGACTATATAACACTTAAACAAAACATTTAAAGGTGTGTGATGTGTATCAGTTTTTTATGGTAAACCTTGGTTGCAGAATGGCATGGTCTGTTTTCTTCCCTGAGTCAAAGGACAGTAATATACAGCAGGTTTGACTTCTGCTTGATTACGCTTGGAGTCTGGATTCCAGGCTCAGTTCCTGGGCTTCTCCCCAGCATTCAAGCTTCTCTATGGTCTGCTTTGTGTTGTGCTCTGCTTCTAAAGGACTGTTTCTTAAATGCTATATTCCCTCATCAGCATATATATATATATATATATATATATATATATATATTACATATATATTCACAGAAGATAAAAGCCAACAAGTTTAGCATTTCATAATAATCCTTTGATGATTAATAATTTCTCAACTTCCATATAATATATATATATTTTTTTTCACTTGTTGGCTTTTATCTTCTGTGAATATATATGTATTATATGATATATATGTATTATATGCTATATGTATTATATGCTACATATATGTATTATATGCTATATATGTATTATATGCTATATAATACATATATATTCATAGAAGATAAAAGCCAACAAGTTTAGCATTTCATAACAATCCTTTGATGATTAATAACTTCTCAACTTCCACTAAGTTTGTTATCATTTATCTCAACCTTATGCCTCATTAAAAATCCCTATTAAGATACGGTGTGGCAGCTATCACTCCGTGCAAGTATTTCCTGCTGTGCTGAATAGGTTTACCAGTTCCTTCTACTATTCAGTCCTCCTAGGTCACAATTGTGAGCATGCTGCTCTGTATTATTACTTATCTACATCCCAAATAGAAATGTAATTAATTAAAGGGATGGGCTATCTCTTATTTATTTGATAGCTGCCTTACATATAAAGTTTTGAATTTATTGTTAATATTGAATTTGACACTTATAAATTACAATATTTTCTGAGTGGGAAATTTTGATATGTATTTTTAATTTTGTTAAATTTATGATAACCATGCTCATAAATCTGAAAAACTGATATAAAACTGTATTTTGTGTTTAGCAGTCTTGTGAATTCTACTGTTTTAAATTACGAATTGTATCTCTATGTCATACTGATATTAATTCTATATCCTCCTGTAATCTTCTCTCAGAAAAGAAGCCACAACATGAGTCATTTCTTGTCCTTGTCCCAAGTTGCTACTTCAAATTTAGAGTCCTTATTCAACTCTATGTATTTGATGAGCTTTCCAGTAATGTTAGAGAAAAATAATAAGCCAAAAGTATTATAGCATTAACACATCGTAACTTTTTCATATCAGATATTTCTAAAGCCACATTATCTAAATTCAGGACAAGTTTTAATTCTGGAAATTTAACTGAAATTATATAGAAGACTGGGTTTATAAACACGTGGACAAAAGTTTAGAGAGAGACAGTCAGACAGAGACAGACAGACAGAGACAGAGACTGAGAGTGACAGAGAGAGGTGAACAGGAACCACAGTAGTCAATAGGAACAGTATGCATACTTGGGAGGCCTTTATGACTTTTATCTCATTGGCACCTTAATAATACTGAGCTTGGTGGCAATTTTTATGTGTTCTCATGAGATATCTTTGTACTTTATAGATTATATATAAACTCATATTTTATGGTAGGTTTCAATTTCTTCCTATTATTTTTATCGATTATTTTATTTATTTACATTTCAAATATTTTCCCTTATTTCTGTCTCCCCTCTGCACACACCCATCCCATCCCCTCTTTCCTTTGCCTCTAAGAAGGAGCTCCCCCACCCACCTACCCACTCCTTTCTTGCATCTCTAGCATCCCCCTTCTCTGAGGCAAGAAGCCTCCAATGGACCAAGCATATCCCCTCCCATTGGTGCAAGATAAGGCAATCCTCTGGAACATATGTAGCAGAAGTATTCAATTTTTAAACACTCATTTTCATGTCATATTGTAAATTTAAATTTGGGAAAGCCTACTGAGGAAGATTTCCATGAATCAAGTAAGTAGTCACTGACTACAATTAAAACATGTATTAAGTTC
The DNA here is from genome assembly GCF_900095145.1 of Mus pahari. Lineage (NCBI taxonomy): Eukaryota > Metazoa > Chordata > Mammalia > Rodentia > Muridae > Mus > Mus pahari. Next base: position 67,767,791 of record NC_034592.1, on the reverse strand, counting down.
TGTGGATTTCAAACTCATATCAACAGCAGAGAAAGTGAAATTCTCCATCAAGATAAACACTGGCTTACTTTTTATTCTACACTCTCCTTTTTTCTCTTTGCAGTTCTTAGTACAGAAATATAAAGACATTTGCTGAAGGACCTGTGTTTTTTCAAGAATTATGGAATGTAAATTCTGAAGAACTCCCTTTAACATTATATTACTTCACAAATGACTAATGAGTAAGCATCTCCCTTCATACAGAGAATGTCTTACAATTAATGCTGAGAGGAGACATTCTGGGACCATGTGACTTTAGTGAGGTGGAGTGACCATAGACTTCCACCCATGTAACTGTAATTGCAGCAGTTTGTTCGTAGTTAGTAATTCTACTCTAATAGTATTATCCCAGGAAGACTGTTCTATGTATTTATAGCATGTTATTTGCCTTTATATTTTTACTATGTGAAGTTAGAGGAAAAAATGGACCATATTACTAAGAAAATCACACTGTTAATACCCATTTGATCATTCTAGAAATTCAGTGGCATGGACTTTTCCCTCTTCTTAAATTTTCCTGATGACACAAAGAAGATAATTTCTTCTTAGTAAAATTTGATGATAATTTCCCACTTAATAATTGTAGACAACACTGTAAAATGACTAAAACATAATTTGAAGACAAAAAGACAAAAAGCACTAGATTTCACTTTCTGTGCTGTCTATATAATAAACTTAGTATTAATCACTAGAATTATATTCATAAGAAGTGCTTTGTTTGCTGGGTTCTATTCCATTAAGTATTATGGTCATGGAACATGACAGTCTATCCACCTCACCTTATTTATTTTTAAAAAGATCAAGCAGTAATTATTCTTATAGAATGTGTAGTTATAAAAAGGTAAGACTGTAAAAAAAACATTCTCTTCATCACATTCTGTCTTGCCAGTGACCCAGGGTACTTTCAGGGTACAACTGAGATGACTCTAAATACCCTGTTGTATTTAGAATTTATACAGCTTCTTTGCTTGGATAAATGTAAATAAGCACAAGATATGTTCCAAAAGTAAAAATAATATTATTAATTATATACTGAAAAGTTTCTTATGGCTGTGTCCAAGCTTCCTGAATAAGATCTTTACATAATGAGCACATAAGGTTCATTCTTTTCTTAATAAATCCAGTTCTTATGAAAACTATTGTTCTTTCTTGTGCTGCTGTTAAAATCAAAGTAACATGGCATTTAATGATAAATTTGGTCCAGTATACTTGCTTCGAAAATTACCAAACATAGCCAACATTATCAGCATGGATTTGGGCATTTATTATGCTTTTCATGACTTAGGTTTGGTCCTCTATAAAACGATTTCTGTAATAATTACTCAGCATTATGAGGTATGGATTCAGTAAGTGATGTCTATCATTATTCATAACATTTATCATATTTTAGAAGGTGCCATCAATCAAAGTAGTAGAATCTTCTCAAATGATGACTATAACATTAGCTTCATTTTCATTACATTTTTTGTGTTATTTTATCATCCCTCTTGGTGTAACATAGTGTACCATGTTGGAATAATTATTGTCAATGCCAGAGCTGGCTCAAGGCTACTTTCTACATTGACAGTGAAGCTATGTGATTTGGCAGGAACATGGGTTATCTTCTATGCCAGATGTCCTGATGCCATTTAGTTACCTGGATTCAGCATTTAATTTTCATTCTAATCAATACACGATTAAGCGTAATGATGTCTAAATATTTAGCTCATTGACTACATTCAAAATACCAACAATGAAAATCTATTCTGCTATATTAAAGCTGATTTTAACAAAGGTTTAAATGGTAAGAAAAGGTAAGAATGCCTAGAATGGCATTTAGAAACCTCATTCAGATTGAAATTAGTTCCTCTTTCTCTGCTCTTTTTATCACTCACAATTGCCAATTATAAATGTGACCATATGTTGCTCACATTGTGTAATGTACACGGACTCATCATTATCTATTTCAGCTGTATCTTCAGCCACACAATCCCAAATTTATCTGGGTGTCCATTCTAGTACTCCATACATGTAACTATGTGCTTTATAGTAATGTTAATACCCAGTCCCACAAATTATTATGGTCACATCAACTCAAGCTCCTCAATCTCTCTTACTGCTGACTGATAAAATAATATACATGACACAAACTCCTAGATAACAAAGCATTTGGATTTCTTTTATAGAAATATTACTGTCTTTCATGAGAAATGGTTTTCTACCTAGTATAAATATTTTATCTGGATATGATGCTAACTTCCTACTCTAAAATATAGTTAACCCTCAGCATCAAAATGAAAAGTGAACAGAATTTGAGTGATGGGTTGTACACTGCCCTTAGTACTATTAACTTCAAACAATAACAAAAGAAAACATAAGTTGTATATCTATGAGCCCTATTGTTTATCTAATAAACTTCCTTGTCTACAATATGAAAGAGGCTTCCCTGTCATTTACTGTGTGAAGCAAACTACATGAAACACAAAGTATTTGAGCGAGATACTTTCTAGTTTTTCAATAAAAAAACACATTAAAGTGCCAAGGTCGATGCAGGGAATAACACTTTGACAGACAAGAACCTTTAGTTTTAGTGTAGTGGGATAGTATATAACTTCATAGATAGTATTGCAGAGATAAGAAACAAGGTCATGGAATTATAGACCTTTGGAAAGGAATAGAATCACTCATTCATCATGAAGTGTGATCAAAGCTTCCCCCTAGAAGCAAAAATTCTAGATATATTATCATTTACTTGGAATCTTGTTTGTTAACATAAGGATAATACTCACTTTATATGTAGATAGTTTACATTACTATAACAATGAACACAGCTTATACCTAAATGTGTAGAAACTTAGGTAGGGCTTGAGAAGCACTTCTTTCCAATTACTTTCTGGTAATATTGTAAACTATACAGCTGACTTTGTAAACAGTGGTAACTCCTTCATTTCCTGATTTATACAAATTTACCTTATACGTATAATTTTGTAAGTTGCTTTCTTAAACTCCACTCTGTGATCTCATTATTGTTTATTAATAATCCTTTGAAGATAATAGCTTCAAGTTTCTATATATGAATTGTAAAGAAAATATACTGTGACTCTTAGCCAGAGTGGTCCAGATGTCTACTATTTTCTGATCACATCTCCTTTTCTTAAACTCCCTGCTTAAAATCTATATTTAAATGTCTTTTAGCCTTATTATTTCCCTGAGTCCCTTACATCCTATTTTTAATACTTGAATTCAAGGATCTTCTTTCTGCCTGACTAGAGAACTTTGCTAAAAAACATTTTATGCTATTCCAGGTTTCAGCATGGCACTTTCTCTACTCTTCCACCTCTGACAGAGGTTCATTATTGTAGTTCTCTAGAGAATGATATTAAGATTCATATTTTTCCTTAACTTATGAGTAGATTAAAGAATTAAACATATAACCTAACATGTTTTAAAACTGTCAATATTTTATAATGGTTGAATGGATGGCTATCTCTCTTATCATAACGAGAGTGTACACATCATTAACACAGTGGGGGCATTAAAAAGAAATACACTTGTTTTGTATCCTAAATTCAGCTTTTAATAAACTATCTCATGAATTAACTTGGAAAAAAAATCTATTTTTGACATATGACATGGAATAGCCTCATAATGAATCAGATTTTATCTCATTTACTTTAAAACAGGTAAAACATTTTCAATGTCATGAATGTAAAAATGTTTAAAAATGTAAAATGCATAGCTAAGCTGTGAGTGGAGAACAGTCGCTCAGTGAATCTCCCGGTTAATCTCCAATGTCTCATGATGAAGTCTATGCATCACTGAATATCTTTTAGAAACCAGTGACCCAGATGATCGCAATCTTCTCTTCAAACTTTCAACTGCAAAGTTTAATAAGTCAAATGACAACCAACTATTAAGAACAAGCCATTTCTTTCCACTATCAAAGAGCAGCATAGGTTACTTCAGGCTATATTCCTACTGTAAAGGGAATGGTCTCATCAATACATTTGCCATGATGGACCCAAGTCCATTCACCAAAAATTGACTTCCAGTCAGGTCATCTACATTTCCATTAAAGGACTTCTCCAACTCTGTTGCAAATTATTTAAACTTTCATTACATATTGAGAAGTATTATTTTATCAATAAAAAATTTAATTCTTGTCAGAAAAAAAAATATCACAATATATTATAAAGCATATTTCCATAATTTTGGAATATGTAAGTTGTTTTGTGGTGACAATTCCTCATGTTATCTAATTTTAGATCAACATACCACTCAGCTTTGAGAACTTTTATGTCTTTGGATTGCTAAATCTTGATGAATGATTTCTTCTTTGGCCTCCTATCTCCCACTAACCTACTCAGAAGCAATCTTGGATACATGACTTAATATATTTTTTCTCGTTCTTTCTCAGTACTCAGGTTTATGCATTGTGATTAAATCATTCTATGAAATTGACACTATATTCTGACATTTTGACACCTAATATGTGGTGTTTGTCAAATTACCTCGTAAGGTTTCAAAGTCTATGATTCATATGGATTTTGTACTGATATCACACACACTAAGATCCAGAAACAAAGACAGGGAGTGTGGTGATTGACTCAGCTGCTTTTATTTCTCAAGTTTCCTGTTTAGAACAAACAAGCAAAAAAAAAAAAAAAAAAAGAAAAAGAAAAGAAAAGAAAAGAAAAAGAAAAACCCACCACATTCTTGAACTTAATTATTCCTTCCACAAATCTCATTGAGTTTCTTGATTAGTTAATGACCTCTTAATTCACTTTGAAGTGCAATTAATTATATATTTTGCAATAATGATAATAGTTTAAATTTTTAAAGTATTTGGACATTTGATAGAATTAATTTATTATGCAGTTTCCCATTCATATATGCAGCAATTATCATAATATTTATTTTTTCAAAAACATAATACTAAATGAAAATTATATTGTATTGATCAAAGGAATCGTTATGTTTAAACATTAAATAATAACAATTTAATTTAAAAATATCATTAGTTATACACATAATTTAATATTCTAGAAGATCATTTATTATTACATTGATTTTAAATTATCAAAATCACTATGGTTAGCAAATATTTATAATAAAAATAAACAAATGGTTTAATCAGCATGTTTAATATGCTATTTGATCACAATTATGTAAATTTGGAATGTACAAAATACAGTGAAAAAGTATAATCTTTTTCAAGTGATTAATAAAGTGTATTTTTTCTAATTATTCTTATTATTTAAAATATTCATATATTGTTATATATATGAATTCTGTATTAAACCATTTAAAAATCAGTTTTTTATTTTTCATATTGGGGATACTATGGATTGAACCCAGGGCCTGTCCCAGGAAACTCTACCACTAAACTATATCCATAATCTATTTATTTATTTATTTATTTATTTATATTTAATTTTTCAACTTGAGACAAAACTTCATACTAATTGTCCAGTTTGGTCTGAAGCTTTCTATTTACCCAAAGCTAGGCTCAAAATCTCCATTATTTCCCCTCACTATTTGCAAAATTAGGAATACAAGCCTTCCTATTTCACCCTTAGTCATTTAACTAAAGGATACAAAACATTATTTCAATGAGAACAACATTGTATTCTCTGAAATAATCATTTTTTAGCAATTCACATATGGGTAAGAACCTGTCACATTTTATAGTATCCTTGTGACCACCAGGAACACAGTACAGTAGCCCATCTCAGAAGTTTTTCAACTTCCCAAAGTTATGCTTTTTTCTTATGAGTAACTTCTAAAATATCTTCACACATCTACTTTAAACCATCAGTAAATTACCAACTTTTATTGTTCATACAGCTGTTGCTCTCTTTGTATCCACAAGAGACCCTCAGAAGATTGGATCCATGAACATTCCTCATGAAAGGTGAAGAGGGCTCATAAGAAGTACAAAGGGTATATCTGGTGTTCATCTTTATATGGGGAAGTTGTCTTTCTGTCCTACCTTTTCTATCTCTATAAAGAGTACATAGGAATAGATGTCTTAGGAAGAGTCAACACTGATAAGACTGAGACCTTGACCTGCTTTTGTTTACATTTGGAGTCTGTGTTTCCTTAACACTAAGCAATTCATGATCCTCATTTGATTTTTTTGTCTCAAATTTTCTTTAATTTTAAAAAGTTCAGAGTTTTTAAAAAATAGCATTACTCATTAATTCTGCTTTTCTCTTATCAGGAAGTTGTCTCCTGTCATAGGAAACATGAATAAAGACAACTATTCCTTTGAAATTACTGTCATAGATATAAGACTTCCACATTAATAGCTCTATAACAACCCAATAGATAATTGATTACTAGGGGTACAATTAACAGTATGCTTAGAAAATTAAAACTATTATGTGGAAAACATAAAGATTGGTAGCAGACATTACATAATTATTTCGATTCAGCAAATGATTCATCATATTTCTGTAAGAATAGAGGTTGAAATTATCTTGATGGTCACGTAAAAATTGAAAATGCAAATATTAGTCAATTATTTGACAAACAGGAAATCTAGCTTTTGCTCATATAATATGTTAGATGCCTACTACAAATTATATTTGTTTATATTTTTCTGTTATATCTGACTATACAATTAGAAAGATAAACAAAAGTATTGCAGTCCATGAAAGACTGAGCAATTCTGGACGGTCATCTGCATGAACATCTAAGTTTATCTGTGTGTAATGCCCATGAACCCTTTAAAACTCTTAGCATTTCTGGGAAGCATCTTCAATGACTGGTGGTTGTCACTTCAGTTTATGGACCTCACTTCCAGACTGACCCTCCTCGCAGCTTACAGCAACCATAGAGGGGTTAGTGGTGCATATGACCAGCCATGAAATAAGACAAACATTTTATGCAATTCCTACTTTACATGCAACCAGAGACTTAACAGAATTAGGAGGAAGGTAGACTACAATCAACATCAATCTTTTTAGCTCCTCCCATACAGCCCCCTTAAATACTTTTTTCTTACTTGAATAAAGACAACAGGGAGCAGAGGTATCTGAGATCAGCACAAACTTCAGAATAGAATCTTAATTAAAGATAAGCTTGACCCCCCCCCCAAAAAAAAACCCTCATCCATTCACCGTTCATTTGAAATTCAAATTTCCATATATGTATGCAATAGTTTATGTATCCTTCAATTTGTATGTGTGCAGTGGCTAATGTACCATCCAATTCAGCCCTAGAGAACAGTTATCTAAGTTCTATAAATGTATTTAAAATGTATACTAGGCTGCTCCCTGTTCCAGAGACAGTCGCATCTTCTTGTGCAGTGCCAGTCTAGTTCTATAAACAAAATGGGGAAAGTCGGCGGTGAACGGATTTGGCCATATTGTTGGGCACCTGGTTACCAGGGCTAGCATCTGCTCTCTACTTGGCAAAGTGGAGACTATTGCCATCAACAATCCCTTTGTTGACCTCAACTACATGGTCTACATGTTCCAGTATGACTCCACCCATGGCAAATTCAACAGTACAGTCAATGGGAAGCTTGTCATCAACGGGAAGCCCATTACTATCTCCCAGGAGTGAGATCCCGCTAACATCAAATCCGGTGATGCTGGTGCTGAGTATATTGTGGAGTCTATGGCATCTTCAGTACCATGGAGAACAGCAGGGCCCACTTGAAGGGTGGAGCCAAAAGGGTCATCATCTTTGCCCCTTCTGCTGATGGATGCCCTATGTTTGTGATGGGTGTGAACCACAAGAAATATGACAACTCATTCAAGATTGTGAGCAATGCATCCTGCCCAACTGCTTAGCCTCCCTAGGCAAGTTCATACATGATAACTTTTGCATCGTGGAAGGGTTCATGACCACAGTACATGTCATTACTGCCACTCAGAAGGCTGCTGCCCAGAACATCATCCCTGCATCCAATGGTGGTGCCAAGACTGTGGGCAAAGCCATCCCACAACTGAACGGGAAGTTCACTGTCATGCCCTTCGGTGTTCCTACTCCCAATGTATCCGTTGTGGATCTGACATACAGCCTGGAGAAACCTACCAAGTATGCTTACATCAAGAAGGTGGTGAAGCAGGCATCTGAGGGCCCACTGAAGGGCATCCTGGGCTACACTGAGGACCATCTTGTCTCCTGCGACTTCAACAGCAACTCTCACTCTTCTACCTTTGATGCTGGGGTTGGCATTGCTCTCAATGACAACTTTGTAAAGTTCATATCCATGTATGACAATGAATATGCCTACAGCAACATAGTGGTGGACCTCTTAGCCTACATGGCCTCCAAGGAGTAAGAAACTCTGGAAACCAACCCAAACAAGGACCCTGACAGCAAGAGAGAGGCCCTTGGTTGCTGAGGAATCCCTATACTAACTCAGTTCCCAATACTGAGAATCTCCTTCACAATTTACATCCCAGACACCCAAAATAACAGGAGGGGCCTAGGGAACCCTCCTACTCTCCTGAATACCATCAAAAAAGTTCGCTGCAACACCCCCCAATTAAATGTATACTAAAATATACAAATGTAAATACATACATATATACATGCATAAAAATTACATGTCATTTACATATATGTTATTATTTTCAAGTTTGTGTTTATAGATTTCTGTGTGTATGAACATAAGTATACTTCATGCTACTCTTTGGCTATTTTTCCATTCTTTGTCTCTTTGTTTCATCCTATTTCAGATTGTTGGTTTTTACTCTCTTAATTTATTAGAATTGTTTAGGTGCATGTTGTCTAAAGAGACAGAAAGGATGTGGCCTCTGATGTGAAGGAAGATTTGGAGGATCTCAGAGGAGTTTGAGGGGGGAAAACTTTAATCAGAATATATTGCATGAAAACAGTAAGAGGGAAAAATAATTTGAATAATAATTTTAACCATGAGTTTAATCTTATTGAGCATTGGTACAGTTTTTTCTGATTTATTTTTTCTTAATTAAGAATGTTACACATGCACAAAATGTGTTTCTTCATCTCTTCCCTCTCAGTTTCCCCACCATATCACTCCCCAGTATTTCTCTCTCAAATTTCTGTTCTATTTTGTTTTTTAAGAGAAATGAAACATGGTATTTACTAACTCCAATTGAAGTATAAATTTTGTGAAAGTCACACACAAAGTAGTTAAATCTCAAGTTTTTCTTCTCAGAAAATAGCGGAGATCCAAACAGTAATTGTAAGGTGTCCTGAAAACATGTTTTCTCTAAAACTGGGCTTCAGAGAAAACACCACATGAATGAAACAATAGCAAGTAGATGAACCTATGGTGTAAGAATATAAAATACAAAAGAAGAAAAGAATATAAAATACTTCATGTTGTTAACTAAAAGTTTTTGATGACGAACATTTTAAGGTTCACACAAGAATGGTCATGCTTCAATCCCCTAGTAGTTAAGAGTGATAACTACTACTTGAACTATTATTTACACATTAGTGATGGGCTGATGGTTGACTCTGGCCTCCAGATACCCTCAGACATACAGTGCCTGTTCTTCCTTATGCAAGTCCAGCTGTGAGCTATTTTGCCAACATGTCGTGGTAATACATGTCACAAAAATCTGTATTTTTGTATGTGATTTCTACTTTTATAGACTGATTTTAAAATAAAGTAAATTTTTATAAGAAAAAAAAGAATATAAAATACATCACACCCAAGAAGAAACCTAGATTTATGAGCAATGAATTTGAGTTCTATGTTTCCTGTACTGTTTTCATCAAGAGACATAGGAAAAACAGTTACACCATCTTGGGAATGTTTACTCTTGGCAATGCAAGTTTGGATTTTTCTGTAATAATAAAGGGACTTAAAATTTTTATACTTTTTAAAGCATGTTTTCCAGATTATAGAATATAACCAAATTATATTTCATAGTGATGTCATTGTGCTTCCTCTGTTACATTTTAAGGTAATAATTAAGGCATAAACTCTCCATATGCTGTCTTAAAATTTATAGTTCCATAATAATAAATTTCTATAATATTTTCATTTATTTACGTTTGATAGCTATAAAAGGCATATATTTAATAAGAATCAATCAACAAAGTCATTTCTTTATTATGATGTGATATATATATCACAAATATATATATATATATATATATATATATTTGTCATTATTTGTCTGATGTAATACAAGGCATGTATTTTTCTACAATAGAAAGAATTTTAGTTGTCAAATGAGATGAAATAACATTGATTATTGAAATGTTATTGATAAATCTTTAATGTGAATTTAATTGGTTAAAAATAGAGGAGAGTGTTAAATGGACCCCTCAATGAATAATTAAATACACTTAAGGGGAAATAAATAAAATAAACAAATTTTGGTTCCAGTCTCCTTTATCTTTTCTGAAGCTGTGAAATGCAGGCTTTACTTTGAAACATTGAAAGGACATAGGATCCTGCACATAAATCACAGGGGCTCCCACATAACCAGCATCAAGTGTCAGAAACTATAAAGTACTAGCCTGCTGACAAGAAATAATGCTTATTATTTTTAATGCACTTCTTGAATTTACTTCTTCTGTATAATTTCTCATCTTTACAGGGAAGGCCAAACAGATAGTTACAGAAGGCTGGCAGTAAATCTACATCTGTGAATAAACTCCCCTGGGATTTCAAGAAAGACTATAATGAATTTTACACATGATGCTGGTACTCAGGGATGACACAATCACACCATGAGATGAGATAGAGTTCCATAACAAAATTTAATGCTTAATTCCACGAGTGCTTAATCCACGAATAAAGTGTCAATGTTATAAACTGTTATGATCTAAGCTTAAGAAGATACACAAACACACACACACACACACACACACACACACTCACAGACACAAACACACACTAGTTATTGCTTACAAAGTTATAGAGTGTACAGTAGCCTTCAATCTCTTTTATAATCCTGAAAAATATATTTGCTTCTTTTTTGTTGTTATCTAGACATACTTAGCTGAGTATCAAACTTTACATCAGATATAGTTCAATGCCCCTCAAGAGAAGGTAGATGCAGTATATAGCTTTAGAAACTAAATTGCTATACAAGCAAGATACATAATGACTACATATTATGGCTCTTATATTGGAAGCTGTGGAAACTTTGCCTATGTCCTGATGGGTATAAGTCTCACCAAGCATAAATTCTGAGAGCATATGGATTACTGCGCAAAACACAATTGTTAAAGTAATATGTAAGAAAGAAGACATTTTCAAAAATACACATATGCATAATAAACAGCAAAGTACTAATTCATCCTAAAACACTTTCCTTAATTATACTGAGATAAATTATTATTATTCAAATTGTATGCTCAGATAAACAAATTTACCTTTATATTATGTTTATATCGCAGTCACAGTACACGAATTTATTTATAATTTCATTACTATTAATACAAATATTGTTTTGTACTTTATGATATTTTATGTATATATTCACTTTAACCCAATTTGTGTCAGTGGGAAGACAGTACACAGATGTGAGCAATCCAATTCTGTCTCTTTAATTTCAACAGTTAGAAAATTATACAACATTTTATATTTTACAGCAATTACCCAGAACAAAAATAACATTAACAAAACAAAAAATTACAGAAGTGGATTATTAACAATGAAACAATATTTTGTATTGATTATTTTATTTATTTACATTTCAAAAGTAATCCCCCTTCTAGGCTTTCCCTCCACAAACCTCCTATCCCCTAACCCTCACCCTGCTTCTATGAGGGTGCTCCCAACCCATGCACCCTTTCCTGCCTCACGACCTTAGCATTTCCCTATGCTAGGGCATCGAGCCTCCACGGGACCAATACAAATTGGTATTGAGCACTGAATTTTCTGGCTACATGTACAGTAACATTCCTTTATGTAAAAATATAAAACTTTCCTTAGAAAATTCCAGACTACATGTATTCAGTAGCTTCCTGGGTCTTTGAAGTACATAAATGAACCAGTTAAATCAGATGTTACCTCAATAAGTCAAACTACATACTTTAGTTTCTGTAACTTGAAATCATCCAATGGTATACCAACTGGGTGGTTATTAAAAATTAATATCTCTTGCACATGTACTCACTTTTCTACAGTATTTTATTATTACTGCATCTTTGCTGACAGCAAACATATTTACCTATTTTTATATTAAATGCTAATGTCTGTGTTCATTTTTACTATCCACATAGGACTAAATGGGGTTCCGGTCAAGGGCAAAGGCTGTCCATTAGTTTTGAGCTAAGATGTTTCATAAGCACAGCTACAGAGAGCTACTTCGCTATCAGTAATGATCAGTGCAGAGCCATCTGCCTGCTTATAGGTACATCTGGCCAGACTTATGTTTTAAAGGAACCTCTAACTAAATAAGGAAGAGAAGATCAAGCTAATAGACATTCCTGGCAGCCAATAAAAGGTTACCAAGGAAAAAGTACACACACATGCCACAAGGAAATGATGAGTACATGATGTTACATAGCAAGGTACAATAAGGAAGAAGGCCCACTGAAATAGTATTGAAGACATGATGGAGATCTTGATAAAATTTCAGATAGAGTCAATTTAAAATATCCATGTTGAATAGAAAAATATATAAGCTATTTCTCTAATCTTTACTAAATATAGCGATTGAAATATTTATGCTTGGTCTCCTGAAATTCCACGTGGTGGTTTTATGTGCTCGAATCTGTGATTTCACACATAATACCTTCCTTATTCATCTCCTAATTGCCTCTCCTTGGGCATACTGTCTCAGTTCAGAAAATGTCCTATTCAATGAAGTTGAGGACAAGAAAAAAAGATGGGAGCCATAATGAAAAATCCGTTTGAAGGTTTCATATTAAATAAAGTAAAATGTTGAATTGGGTCATTATCAAATTGACTTTACAGTGGCTATATTTAGATTGTCAACATGAAGTATACACAATATCCAAATCTTTTACTATGACTTAACACTGGCAGAAACCTATGGAAAAATTGTGAAATATGAAAGTCTATTTTGAAATCTCTACCTATATCAAAATTTATCTAGTGATCATTAAATGAAACAGAAGTCTAATATATACCATATAATGCATATGTATGCATTATGTATGCATATGTAGTAACACAATGATTGCATAACACAAAGATGGTAAAATGGCAAAAATTATTTTAAAAATAGATAAGACACATACTGAAAATCACAGAGTAAAAAGAATGATTTGTTTATATAATTAATTTAATCAATTCAGAGAAAGTTCCCTGAAAAATTCTTCTATAACAATTAACTCCCTAAAGTTTAGAAATTAATTTGCATGTAGAAGGAGAGATCTGCAGAATAAATAATTCATGTCCTCCCTCCACCAGCTTAACACGATAACTTCCTTATTGTCCCTGATTTAGTGAATATAATAGCAAAAGGGTTGGAGAAAACTGAACCTGGGATTATTTCTACCACATCATTTAGCTCTCAAACATCAACAAAAATGAGCAAGAATCTCAAGTATATAGCCCCACATATGACCATGGATGTTTCTGCATTTTTCCAAATTAACATCTATCCATAATGCAAAGTTTATTCTGTTATAAGTAAACATCAGCATAGTTTTAATCACAATTTTAATTGTAGTTAAGACCTGCTTAAGACATCTGGAATTCCATTTGGAATTTCACCTATCACTACACTAAGGCTAGTGAACTGACCACTTTACAATACCGGCATCCCTAACTACACTCAAAATATTTGTTGTTAAGCCCATAAATAAATTTATTCCTCACTTCTCATCTCTTTGACACAGACAGAGACCATTACAGAAATCAATAACTACTCTAAATGCATGGCAGTGGAGTCAGGTCGCAAAGGCTAATATCTACAAAACTCTAGCACCTAAGGTTCAGGAATCGTTGTGGAAGAGATGGTGGAAATATAATAAGAGCCAGAGGAGCCCAGAGTTTGCTGTGAGATTGTGTCTCCTAGAATGCCAGATGCTGCATCCATAAAGTCTCACGTGCACAACTGCCTAACCATGAACTGACTGAGGATAACAATAGACACGCAAGGAACCAAGAAAAAGATTGGGCCTCAGTTCTCCCCAACACAAAGAAATATGGGCACCTAAAGAATGCTGAAAATGGGAGAAGTAGTCTTCATCGACTTGAAACCTAATACCAAATTATCAGCCCTGAAAACATACATACATGTAGTATATTACATGAAAAATTTATATGTAGGCATTTTTTTCATCCAGCTTAAACAATCTATGTATTTTTTTATATCTTGTTTGATAAGAAAAGAATTTCATTCAACAAAGAGAAAAACAATAATTGTGGAAGGAGATGTATATGCTGACAGAAGGCTATTGGATTTTTCATTATTAACTAATCATGTAGTCATTAGAATGTTTTAAACATGTTTGCCTCAGTTTCTTCTATACTATCAAGACTGAAAATTCACCGATTTAATTGGACTACTCTATAAAATTCAGAGATTAATTATAAATAAAAATCACCCTAATAGTATTTCTGCACAAAAAAGTTTAAACACTGAATTTGTTTTGTTTTATTATTCTTTGTAATGTTTGATACATGCATACATTATGTCTTGGTCATACCCACCCCTAATTCTGCTCTCCAGCTAATCACTAGCTCCCAGAAAAATCTTTCTTCCAATTTCATGACCATTATAAAAATATAACCCAAAGAATCCAATGAGTGTAGCTAGTATGTACATGGCTATAGGGTTACCTCATAGATCATGGGCAAGGTAACAGTGGTCACCCACCCAGTGTAAAGTGATCCTTCTACCCAAAGCCTTCAGCTTCCAATAACATTTCAGCTAGTGACAGGACCTTGAGAGTCCTACCATTCTCCATGCTAGAGCATTTTATGTTTTGGTTCTTCTTGGCCAGGGCTTGCTCAGGATTCATGTAAGCACAGTTGCTATAAGTTTGTGTGTACCACAGTCATATTGAATTAGTGTGAAAGCATTCCCTGTAGTACACCAATTCTTAGAATCTCTCTACTCCATCTTTTAAGAATTTTCTTAAGGTTTGGGGTCATATAAATTTGTTATATCATACTCTAAATCATAAAATATTATTTAGAAATTGCAAGCATATAATCAATGACAATTTATCACCCAGCACGTAAAAATCAGATAATTAAACACAGAAATGTCTCTGGATTCACACCATGTCCAACATATAGAAATGTATAATGTCAATATGGTTACAATGTGATGTTATTGTTATGTGTTATTGTTGGATGGTACATACATAAAACGTCATAGCAAAATGAATGGCATTTTGGCAGAGTTCATTTGTTTCTTAAAATAAATGTTAATTCAGGCTTTTAAACTGTATTATTTTAAGGTTTATTGGAGGTAGTTGTTTTTGTTTGTTTGTTTTGTTGTTTAATTTTTTGTTTGTTTTTTACCTAGTAGAATAATTTTCTTCCTTCTACATTGTTGAATCACTGCTATAGTTTGCTCTTAGCC
Source organism: Mus pahari (assembly GCF_900095145.1). Taxonomy (NCBI): domain Eukaryota; kingdom Metazoa; phylum Chordata; class Mammalia; order Rodentia; family Muridae; genus Mus; species Mus pahari. Next base: position 67,752,300 of record NC_034592.1, on the reverse strand, counting down.
CATTTTTGCGGGCTACCCATTTTAAAAGTGGTCCAAGTTAACGTTGTCAAAGAAGCAGTCAGGAAGATAGAGACATACAGAGTGATGCTTAAATGGATTGTCAGCTCATGAAGATGATTCACATGCTGTGGGAAATGAGCTCTATTTGTGTCTAGTCTGCCATACTGCAGCTAGGCATCAAACAGGAGACTGCAGTGTCTTACAGGCTTTTCGAAACTCTTGCTCTTGTGAATAACATCTATTGTGCAAGAGGCTCAGCACAGATGAATTTAAATAAAGAGTCCATAACAAATGACAAATCAGCATACAGGGTATAGACAGATAAAGCTTCTGTAATTGGACTCAAAACCACATGGATCCTATGAAGATTCTCAAAATGAAAATCCAGGGGAGCTGTGGGTTGTTGACAAAGCGCTCATATTAACCTCTCAAACTTTATTCAGCATCAACAAATGTAGATATTTTTTCTACTATTTTCCATTACTGTTGAGATGGAAAAACACGGGGATTAAGTCAACCTCCAATTTTTCTCCTTTTTCTCTTCCTCCTTTTCTCTCTTCCCTTCTTTTCTTCCTCTTTTCCTTGGATCCTGTTTTCCTCTCTTCATTACTTTTCCCTGTTATGCTTTTAAAGATAGGCATTGCCCACGCTGGTGCATTTCACTGTAGAGCTGCAGTTGGCATCAAGTTCCTGGCAGTGCTGCTGCCTCCTCTTAAAGAATCCAGCTTTGTGCAAATTCCAATCCCTGATGCTCAGCCGCCTACATGCTAGATTTACTGGTACACTGTACCAGAAACAACATTCACCCTTCTTATTCTTCCTTAATTTTTATTTAAAAATAATTCTTATTTTATTTTTTCTTTTTTGGTGTGTATATTCACTTCTACTTCAGTGGTAAGATTTGTAAAAATGTAGAAATTTTCCATATAATACGTTATTACACCTGGCTTTTGAATTATTAAAGAAAATCCTTCATCGCTAGCCTTATAATACTGATATGTACTGAAGTTCAAGATGTAAATGTAATAAATTTGTTATATATATATATATATATATATATATATATATATATATATATCTTTCCCCGTCTCCTTTCTACCTTTTAAACTTTTCAAAATACTCCTTGTTCACTTTCAAATGCATCGTCACTTTATAATTAATTGTTTTTTTTCTTGCATATATGCATGCAGAATTTCTTTACATATATACAGATATTATAAAAACGAATACATTTGACATTATAACAAAATCATCCAACTGAATGGTGATTAATTTTAAGGTATATTTGTGTCTCAATGCGGGTTACAGGTATGAAGACAAGCTTTGCAATGGCGAACTGTTACAGACCTGAGGAACAGTGTAATCAGAGCAATGTGTATAATGGGCTTTAGTCAACAAGCCATTGGCCTGACTTCCATTCTTTGCAGATACATCTTCATTTCCTACACTACTTTGCTGGCATTCTGATCTTCATTTGTTAGGACTGCAGAGAATGACACACATATATTAAGTGATTGAGAAAGTATGCCAAATGTACCTACAGAAGGTTGCTCTTCTCAGCTAGCTTTAAGAGTCAAGCTAGAGAAAGAACCCAAGGAGCTGAAAGAGTCTGCAACCCTATAGGTGGAACAACAATATGAACCAAGTACCCCTAGAGGTCATGTCTCTAGCTGCATATGTAGCAGAAGACAGTCTATTCAACCATCATTGGGAAGAGAGGCTCCTTGGTCTTGCAAACTTTATATGTCCCAATACAGGGGAATGCCAGGGTCAAGAAGTGGGAGAGGATGAGTTAGGGAGCAGGGGCAGGGGAGGGTATAGGGAACATTTGGGATAGCATTTGAAATGTAAATAAAGAAAATATCTAATAAAAAAAATAAGCCGTTCCGGTTTGCCCCAGCATCGGGTAACCTAGGGTGCGGAGTGGGCGGACACCCCCACAGTCCCTAGAGGACTGCCTACGCGATCTTAGAATAACTGGTAAGTGGAACAGAACTTCTGCTCCAATCCAATCATGCACGGGACCTGAGACAGCACTAGGGAAGCAGAGAACCAGCCTGACCAGGGTCACAAATCCCTTCTGGTCTGCTGCAGCACCAGGTCACCTAGGGTTAGATTCGTTGGACACTCCCATGGTCCCTAGCAGACTGCCCAAGCAATCTTAGGATCACTGGTGAGTGGAACACAACAGCTGCTCCATTGCAATAGTGACAGGCCTGTGACAGCAGGAACAAGGACACCAGAGCCTTTCCTGACCAGAGGCTCAGGTTCCATTTAATCAGTTCAGGTTTACTTTGGTTTCAAACAGACCAGACAACTCCATGGTCCTCAAAGAAGACAACACTTCCACACACTGTAACACGCCCAGGATCTTAGGACAACAGGATCCCAGGATAACAGGAGCTGGATCACACTAGTATTTGAGTGTCTCAGAGGAGCTTGAGTGCCAAGAACTCAGACATACCCAGAATCTCAAGTTCACCAGAGCC